>NW_005191961.1:0-1730 GCF_000239375.1 Pundamilia nyererei
GGTGTATTTCTGGGATTTCACACAACCCAGGATTCAAATCATGAATACATAATGGGCTTGGATTTACATTATTATGAATGAAATGTACTCTATTCGGAAGCAGCCGGCCCCCTCCCCTTTTGACAGGTTGTGTGTGAGACTTTAAATCTTAAAACTGTAAATTATAAATTGTTATTGATCCCTTTACCCCGAGTCCTAAAGTGTATATTTATTTTCTTACTCTTCTTATATTTATTGTTTGTTTACTTGCACTGCTGTAACTGGAGCCACGTCTTTTGGTCTCTCTATATACTGGACTGTATGTAGCAGAGATGACAATAAAGTTTACTTTAACTTCAGCAGCGAGCAGGTGCACCGAGGGCTCTCGCGCTCAACTTATAGAATTTCGAAAAAAACATCGGTGCAAATTATAAGGCTGTATCATAATGTCTGGTGTTTTCGTGTTTGTTGGTTTAATTTTATTTTGTTTTATTTTGCGAGTTGGTTATTAGATGCTGCTCCAGCCAGCCGGAGAATCCTCCGCCGCTCCATCCTCTCATCCCTGTGCCACAAGCAGCAGGCACACCTTGCAAACGGAGGGCGCCCTTACTCCCAGCAAACGGGTGATAGAAAACCAATCAGTGCCTATGCCATTCCCAATATGTGCTGGCATGACTTCGGGACAGCATGAGTACAAACATTTTTTTATTTATTTTTTGCCGATGCCCGTGATGCCACCCCCAACCATGGTGCCGCCCCGGGCAACCGCCCGTGTCGCCCGTATCAAAAACTGCTACTACTCGCCAGAGAAAATTGCAGCGTGTCTGCCGCAAGATGGAGTCTTAACGCTCAGAACATTGTGCACCCCTAGAGAACGGCGTCTCCATCCTAAGTAATTTAAATCATTTTAAAAGCATCAATGTGGACTCCAACCACCAGTTTATTATCTGATGCCCGAGTCCAACTCTGCTAATCAATACAGGGATGAATCCATCCCTTAACCAAATATCCTAACCTAAACTCTTTTTCTTGGCTGACATAACACACAGTCACATACCACACCAACTTCAAACATACGTCACAACAACGTTGAACTTCACCCCAGAATTAATCACAATAAATTTTGTCACATATGCCCAAACTTTACTTTTATTTATCCCAAATTACCCCAAATTATCATGGACATGACACCGGAAATCTACTTAACAGATTTTATGATTTAGTTTCATTTCCCCACTACTAAGCCAATTGATGGTCACGATCATCAACTCAGCGAACCAATAATTTAGAAATTATCCAATATGCACAATTTTGAACAGGCTTGCACTTACCTTTAAATCTTTTAGTCTGTTGTCTGCCTCATATCAGATCATACCTTTGGCCACATTTGTTCTCTCTGTTACAAGGGAACCGGGCGAAAACACCAAATATTAAATAGAACAGAGAAACCCCGACTCAGAGTGGTCAAAACATTTATATATTTATTCAAACATTTTCCGGAAGAGAGAGCCCTGCACAGCCTAAAGACAGTTGCAGAATCTCTAACATTAGAAGCTCAACATGTGTCTCATATGGTGTTATTTTGGTCACACAGTTTCAATACAAAAGCTCCTTATATGGTACAAGTCCCTCTTTTCTTTGTGTCTTACTTCCTGTGCAGCTTGCAATAACTTCCCCTTTCTGAAGTCTGTTGCCAGGGCAACCTGTCACCCTGGCAACTTGAAGATAAAAAACAATATACTTACCGGAGA
>NW_005191962.1:0-1729 GCF_000239375.1 Pundamilia nyererei
TGGGAGAAAGCTGTGAGAGATAAAACAATCTAAAACAATATGTCCCAAAACAATATGTCTTCGCTGGGAAAGTCTAAGAGGATAATTCTAAACTAATCTAACCACAGACAAAGGGCAGAGAAAAGGCATCTTTGTACATTTAAAAGAAGGTAAAGAAACATAGAATCATTTTCCACTAACAGTGTGAACTTATGCCCTACCTCCAGACACACCCCTGTGCTGAAATTTTACAGCCAGGTTTCATTCTTCCACAACTTGCAGATATGACACATACAGCTTGAGCAGAGAACCTCTATTGCTTTTAAAACATGCTGCAAATAAAGGAACCAGTGAAAACGTGCTACATTCAGACAAGTTGAGGATTGTTTTCGTAAAATCAATCATGATCGTTTCTTTGAAAAAGTACAGGAGACAAAGGAAGATGGATGAACTTTTAATTACAAATTCATTCAATATAAGCACAGAACAGATGAGAAATATTTTCCAGTACAGACATTAATAAAAGAAATCAGTCACATTCAGATCAGCAGAAAGTTCACACAAGCAATTCAGAACAGTGAGATTTAATTTAGACAGTTACTTTTCATCATTACATGCTTGAAGTTGCATTACTCTTATAGGTCAGATTTATTTTATTAAGTTTCCCACTTGACTGAAGAACGTCAGAATTCTTATGTCCCAATCTAAAAACGTGCAGAAAGACAGTTTTAGGGTAAAGCAATTACAGCCCCCCCCCCCCAAAAAAAACCCAAAACAAAACACCACACCATCAAAAATCAAATAAACCCCACACTAAACAGAAACAAACCTGGGTTGTTAAGGACGAAGGTGAAATCCATGCTAGTGGTAGTTTTTGTATATAAAAAAGGCACAAACGACCGCACACCCACAATGATAACACTCACCAGTGGTTCAGTCAAACATGAGGAAAGAAGACAAACAAACAGACAAACCCACAACAGATCATTGCTCATACTGGGGGGAGTAATCATTAAAGCAGATACCAAGTATCATCCTTAATGCAGATTTCTTTCAAACTTGCAACGCTTTTTTAAAATTTCAAGCATCATAGCTTAGTAGTACATACAATGTGGGGAATTACTGGAGGCTGGTTTGGTTAATTAGCTTAATGCAATCAAATCAAAATGAAATGAAATGTTCTTAAGTGCCTGTTAAACTCAGGTGGTCTAGGCAAGCAGTTACTACTCAAAGCTTATAAAAAATAAAAATAAAAAAATAAAAAACTGCAGTATTATCATGGTGACTTTATTGCAGCCTGGTTGTGGTGCAGCTCAAAAGCTTTCAGAAAAATGTAAGTGCTGACAATTTAGAGAAATAAATTGCTTGGAAAAAATGAATCAAAACCAATTAGCCACAACAGTAAAAGCTAGATTACTTCTATTTTGAGCCTTTCCTGATGGATCTAATATTGTTCCATTTCAGTAGTGGTCAGTTATGACGCAAGTGCATTTGCTCGCTTGAAATTTAAGGCATCACATCTTAGAGGACGCGGCGATGGCAGCGGCTCCTGGACGGCTGTAAACATGCAAGGCAGCGTCCTGTAAAACACAAATTGAAGAAGAGAAACTCAAAAATGAGGTCAGACACTTTAATGGGCAGAATATTACTGTAATTACAATGTACTACGATAAGTACTTTGACACCAGATAAAAATCCATCCACACGTTTCTTCTTATTTAACACCTCAGTTTCATACCATGTCCTCTTA
>NW_005191963.1:0-1728 GCF_000239375.1 Pundamilia nyererei
GGAAGGCAGGGAGATTGAGAAGATGTGTTATCTGTGTTTGTTTTCGCTAAAGGAAACACAATAACAGCTCAGGGGGCTGCTGCTGTGGGTTTTTAAGCAGCTGCCTGAATCAATGGGGAGATGGTGCTGTGTGATAATAAATTTATCCACGGGCTAAATTTAATTTCCTTCGAAAGAGAAGAAAGAAAAGCACATTATTCCAGTTTTCTGTTTGTGTTTGTGTGACCAGCACCAAGTTATTGGAAGATCTGGGAGTAATGGTGGCACACAGTAACACTCTGATCGCTCTGAAGTCCTCCTTTAATTGGTGTTGACAGAATCCGAGCCTTAGATATTTTTATTCCTTTTCGGTGCAGACAGGCTCAAACTGTCAAAATCTACTTTGCACATCAAAAATAAAGCGACTGCAGGTTTGACAGAGATAATCCCACTGTCTTGTTCTTGTTTTTGTTTTTTTAAGAGGGACAGATCTCTATTTGCAATCAAGATCAAGCAAAGAGAGAGCGTTACCTTAAATGCATATATACCTGATATTTACAGCTAACCAGTACATGGTTCAATTTAAAAGATATCCATCAGTCAGTGATGCACGGTCTAAACACCAGAGTCTTTTCTGCGACACGTCTTGGTAAGAAACGAGCAGTTTGATTCAAACTAAGAAGCAAACTTAAGGTCGTTCAGATCCGTGTGCTGTACTCACTCTCCGGGCTCTGTGACACATGGTTGTCCTCCGACTGAGATCTGTGACCCTTGTGTGGGCAGAAAGGGATGTAACGAGCCCAAGATTGAGATTGGAGGTGAGAAGTTATGCCAAACGGAAGATCATACACCTCATCAGTTTCCAAACTGCTGCTAGAGTCTTGAAGATACACGTTTTCCCAGGCTAAGAGGCCACGTTCACGTTTAGTCCCTGAATGGTATGAAGAAGGCTGTTAGTTGAATATGCCGCACCTTCCTTTATATGTACACATATACAGTGTAAAACAAGCTCAGTCACTGTTGATATGTCAGCTAACTGCTCCTAGATGTGCATGACTTTAAGCCGGGGTGACATACTGCATATAGTGTGTTTGAAGAAGATACGTTTGACTCCATTATTTCCCAAAGACACAACATATTGATCTGCATGTTTGAGTTGGTACAGATTTTATGCCCTTCTTAATACAACCTCCCCATTTATCCAGGCTTGAGACCAGCACTGGGGGCAGATTATTTGTGACCTCCTCAGGCTGGGAGAACACCAGGGAGCCACACTCCAATGTATATACTATTAGCTGTCGGTAAAATTGTTAATTTCTTCTGTGAGGTTGGCCATTTAACATGAGTGCCTATGAGGATTGACTCCCTTTTAAAGGGACTGCGGTCTTTTGCATTTCTTGGTTAGCTTTATTTATTACTAATTCTACCATTTTGAATTAACACCACACAGGAAGTCTGTCATTTTTAATTGATTTTGGTGATTTTTGTATTATTCAGTCGTACTTTTTCAAACTCCTCCTAGGGTTGTAATTGTATCAATTTCATATTTGGTTTGTTTTAAATTATAAACGAAGATATTTTTATAGAAATATTTAATGGTAGTCATAGTGCACCCTTGTGGCAACAAGAAATGCCATAAGTTTTGTCCATAACATTTTGAAATTATGGCAATTATGAGATAGAGGTCTCAGAAACTCATGTAGCAAATATGATACAAATGGCATTAGGCTATAAGGTTAAGCAGTTAGT
>NW_005191964.1:0-1728 GCF_000239375.1 Pundamilia nyererei
AAAGTGGTCATCTGATGTAAAATGTATAGAAATCGTATGTAAGTACCAACAAGACTGTACATCACTGTCACAACAGCGTTCGTTTCATTCAAGGACTTTATGGCTTTTCCTATAACACCTGGTGGGCCGGTCTGTAGTCCAAATGCACGAGCGGTTTTTTCTGTCCCAGTCCAGCCCTGCTGGCATGTGTAGTACGTTTCACAATCATATGTTCTTGTAATCAGTGCACATGTTATAAAAAAGGATTTAAAATCTAAGTGTGTGCTGTAAATGCATTGTTTTTCATTATCATGGCGGAGCTACAATTGAGGGGACATTGATGGGGCTCTATCATTTTTACCAAAGCTGAGTGTTTGTAATCTCACAGGTGAAAACATATGTAGTTTGCTTTATATGAGATTTCCCAGTTTAATGTGCAAAACAGTATTTGCTTATCCATCAGCTGATTTAACAAGAACAACTGAGCCTGCCTTTGTGGTCTATCAGGAACATTTCAATATTAAGATTTCGCTGCATTTTGTGTTTGGTAAATATTTGTATTTGCTGGTATGATCATATGATTATTATTAGACTGCATTTGTCTGTATCACTACTGATTTTGATTTTTATGTGTGTGTTTATTGTAAATCGAACACATCTGCTTCCACGCCACAAACAACAACAGCAACACAGAGTGAAAGTGTCACTGCAGGAGTCTCTACACATCGTCCTGACTGCTCCTGGCGTCTGGTTGTGCCTGCGTCCTTGGATGGTGTTTTGCTGATGCTGTTTTCCTCATGCTCTGCTACATTAGTAAGACAAGTAAGACTTTGGACTGAACTCCAGAGAAAATGACACAAACATGGAGGTGAGTTTGTGTCACTTGTTTTCTGTCTGTTGTTGCAGGTTTCAGTGAGTGTTGTTGATTCATGCTGTCAGTGGGACTTAAGACAAAGCAAACAATTGTTGTATCAGACATTTTACATAATTATGTAGGCATTACAGCATATGCCATATTTTACTGTCCATTCTGAGGTTATTCCACAGCATCAGCATTTCATATCTAAAAGTGTGAAAGCACCTTTTGTCCTGTTTCCTGACACTGCAGCACATGTAAGCTGCTCTGAAGCAAACCTGTTGAATTACTTATGATATTTATAATGTTGCATCATTTTTTGGTTTTTCTGAAAAAAACTTTGTGTTTCTTTTTTTTTTTTATTCCCATTTTTTGAAATTGATGTTGCATGAGGTTGTTTAAACTCTGTTGTGCTTCTCATGTTTTTATTTTGTTTGTTTTATTAATTTTTTATGTTATCTCCCAGGATCCACCCTCCAGACATAAAGAGTCCAAAAGGACCAGGGCCACACCTACTCTGCATTTTTAATGACCAACATCTAATAATTGTAAACTTTAACTGTTTTAAATTTGGCCAATGTACTGGCTTATCTTCTTTTCCAACAATGATTTCATTTTGAAATTTTTGAGCATATTTTTGTGATCTTATGATCACCTTGCAAACAATTTGCTTCACTGTGTTTCTGTATTGTTTGCGTATATGTGTATGTTTGTGTGTAAGATGGGATAAACACATGTTCCTGATTACTTGTAAAAAGAATTATGACTTCATTTTTTGTACCTTTATGTTTTGGATATGTACAAACCTGTCATCAGCCTTCAGTTATCAGCTCTTCTGTTCACATCAGTCTGCCTGCTTTCAAAATCCTGCGATTTGGTCCTCACACTCCACT
>NW_005191965.1:0-1728 GCF_000239375.1 Pundamilia nyererei
AGCCAGTCCACAGTGGATTAAAAACTATGTCACATAAAACACTAAAAACCATGCAATAGAAACAGAATAAAACCATGCAAATAAAACTGAATATACTAGATAAATACAAATTTCCACTGTGTGACACGTGTGCAACGTGTTTTAGAAGTAGCCCAATAGCATTTATTTTCTAAAGGGCTGAATGTTATTTGTGACCATTTACTGTGTAAAAAATTAGCTGGCTCTGTTGCCCTCTTAGTTCAACATTCCGAAATCCCGATTTTAAAATAAAATGATCGCATCAACCTGTGAAAGAAACCCCAATAGATGCATAAAAACTAGTTAGATTAAAAACTAGTGGTTTGATTAAACGAAATGCTTGTGAAAAGGCTGAAATTGCCCATTCAGAAGAAATTCGCATTTGTGCCGTTTTTAAAATAAAATGCTTGCATCGCTGCATGCTGAGACATTGTCAGAATTAAAACACTGTTATCAACACTTTTGACTAGATGTAAATAAAAAGCATTCCCGCTTTGTTAAGGCGCACTGTGAAGCAAAACGGCTTCCACCCCTTCACGCAAAAACAAAGAATTGCTCTTACGAACACATATGTTTGTGTGACCAAGTGGTCGGTGGGGTTATGAACAAAATAATAAACTTGACAATGCCACCTAGAGGAATTGCACCCCCAGGAAATATATTTAAGAAAAATAGATAAAAGGAATAAAAGGAGTCCGCACAGATTCAAGGATGCACACTGAGGCAGGTTGGCTTCCAATATTAAAACAGTTTTATTTATAGAAAAAAATAAATAAAATATTAAAAGTCAAGATGTAGCGTCATTATTGACAGTGTCCTACAGTAAAAATAAAACAATCGTGGAACTTGGACTTACCAGCAGCCGTGGAGCCAAAAGAAAATCACACAAAAAGAATCACTGCAGCCCACCCAGTGCTGTACAAAAGAAAGTGAAAACGACCCACCACCTGAGGTCCCAGGGCCACTGGCTCGTCCTCCGTTCACTGAAATAAAACACAGAAAAATATGTTAAAAGAATAAAAGGACACTGAGCATCAGGCTTGCTACAGATCATAAAAAAACTAAGACACACTTTAATAACTTTAATAAAAGAAATCACACACACACACACACACACACGCACACACAGGAAAGGCTTATATCCCACGGGTCAAACTACCACTCGTGCTGGTAATAATTATTCTCAGACGTAGGCCGGTCTCGCTCCCCACCGGCTGAGACCGGCAACCCAGGCGATTTAGAGTCCCAGCGCGACACTCGGGCAGAGAGTCACTTCAGCCCGATCACAGAAGCGTGGGTACGAGCAACAGTCCCAAAATAAAATAGAACACCAGGCGAACCAAAAAAAAAGGTAAGCCTACACTGTAAAAAAGATCTGTATATTTAACAGTGAAAGACAGTAAAAATACGACAGGAAAAACCTGTTAACTATAAAACAGTTTAAAACTGTTGATTCGATGTGAAATTGCCGTAAATAAAGAAATGTGGAAAAACTGTAATATGTACATTTTTTCTCTGAAAAAAATACATAAACCTACTGTAAATCACTCTTGCATAGTGTTTTTAACGGAAGATTCCAATAAAGTTTAGAACAGGCAAACACAATTTTTTTTACATTTATTTATTGAAAAAAATACAGGTTTTAATTGCTGAATGTAAGCATGGTTGTGCTGGTAATGGATACATGCTGTAATATGACTTTGTGATTTT
>NW_005191966.1:0-1726 GCF_000239375.1 Pundamilia nyererei
AGCCTGTAAAGCTAACCAAGCAAGTTTTACCGTATAAACCTTTTGAGCAGTTTTTAGAACACAGACCTAACTTGGAAGTTTTTAGCACCAAAACCTAATTAAATATTTGTCAGTGCCTAAAATTAACCAATTTGTTTTTAGCACCTAAACCTAACATTGGCTTTCAGTGCCTACAGCTAATCGAGTAGCATTGATAGCCTCAACCAAAAGAACGCTAGTTTTTAGTACCTAAATCTGAGCAGTTTTTCGTGATAAAACCCACCTGTGTACTATGTGGAGTCCAAACATAACCAATATTTGATTTCATTGTGTAAAAATAACCAAGTAATTTCTAATTCCTAAACCTGATTTTGTGGGTTTGTTAGTGTGAAAACGAAAACGAAAAAAACCTAAATGGCTAAATTAGGTGTAATGAAGCCAAACAAAGGAAAAACATGAAGGTCCAAAGGCCATGGAAGCCGCAATAATTCGGTAACTTCCACCACCCCTTTAACCTGCCTACTAGCATTGATTGTGTTGGACAAGAGCATGATACTCCCACAGATACAGCAAAGACACCTTGTGTTTAATGCAGAGATGCAGGCAGCGTCTGACAAAACGGCATTATGGGATGAGAATTCGTTAGGTTTTGGCTTTTTATGGGCAGATTAGCAGAACTTTGGGGGCAATAAAATCCACAGAAGAGAAATCCCAATAAATGAAAAGGAAGGTGAGAGTATGATAATTAAGCACTAGCACTCTCTTATAATTGTTCGTGTACAGGTGGTGTTTAATGAGGAAGTTTGGGTGCACATGCAAACAAACTGAACAAAACAAAGCAGGAGAGATGTCCAGGAGGAGAAAATAAAAATGTTCCTGGGGGTTTGGTGAGAAATACAGATCATAAAAATGTGAAGGTTTTATTGGTTTTTATTAAATACATGTTGGGAGGATTGTGCAGCCTGGTGGAGGTCTGCATGGTTCAGTCTCTCTCGTCTTCTTACTTTCTTCTCTTGCTCGTCTTGCTGCATCATCCCTTCTCTCTGCCTCCTGTTGTTTTCTTATTTATCACCATCACTATTATCTCTCACCTTGCTCCCCCTCGTCGCCCCCTTGAGCCTCACCTCACTCCCTCACTCGCCCTCATCTCCTCATTAACGGCGAGCCCTGACGGATGTCGAGGCGAGGCCGGGCTCACCCTCATTCTCGCCCCTGTTGCTCAGTGCCGGAAACCCCTCACCTCTCAGCGGGGGCTGGCACTCGAAGTGGCCGTTTGGTTCCCTGTGGGGCCGTCGGCCATCTGCCGCCACACACCTCACCGCAGCCGCCGCCACAGAGCCCGGTGACTCTTGATGCAGCCGCCACACCGAGGTGATGATGGGAGGAAGACCTGCTGCTGCATTCAGGGCCCACTGGGAAGATCGTAAAAAATAGTTTTCTAAGCTAAGAGACGCTAAAGAGCAGAAACACAGTTACAGATGTATTGTGACATATTTACTAATAGTGTGTACTAACCCAGAAAGCCTGTTTAGGCGTTAAAAGCTACTGTTGGGATTTACTTTGTCAACTTTACAGCTGAAAAGAGTGGACATGAGTATTTATCTGGCTAGCTCTTATTTACAACGTATGTATTTGTACAAGTTTCCCTTTCAGCGTGTGATATTTTGGAGAAGCGTCTTTAAAAGAATCACAGAGACATGAATTTATGAGTTTTGCAGCATTAAATTTACTGCAAATTGTGCTCAAT
>NW_005191967.1:0-1726 GCF_000239375.1 Pundamilia nyererei
ATTTTAGTTGTTTTTAGGTGATTCGATGCTGTTTTATCTTGTTTTTGTTTTAATATAGGGCTGTTTTAATTTTATGTTTTATGTGTTTTATTTATTTATTTTGCTGTTTTCTGTTATTCTATTGTTTTAACTTTAGTCCGAGTGAAACACAGGTGGAGTGTGCTTTCACCTTGGTGCGGTCTTTAGCCATGTCTGTAGCTGCTGTATCAGTTTGTGAATAAAATTGTTTACCAGTTATTCCTCACATGCCAGTAAGCAGCTAAGACCAGAACAACGAGCTGACCCTTGTTTGAGGGAAATTATAGCTCAGCTTGAGACTGGGGACACTGGTTTCACCCACCATTAGGAAGATGATATTCACTTGCTAATCAGGGAATTCGGTCATCTTGAGCTACACAATCAAATATTCCGCCGGTCAGTGACCCAGTGTTTTCTGTATTATTATTGTTATTGTTATTCTATGATTCCTTCGTTGTTCTGATTTCCGATTTTGTATTCTAGTTCTGAGGTTTAGTTCTGTGCCCAGTCAGCTTCCTGTTTTACTTTGAAGGTCAGTGTATTCTCTTTTGCTTCCTCCCAATCTCGTCTTTGTAATTAGTGTCAGCCTTGTCTCCCAGGTTTTTGCTCTTTGCCCTGTTCCCCTTCTGCATTTACTGTCAGTGTATGTTCCTGTTCGACGCTGCGTCATCCCTCATACGTGCCTGTGTGTTCAGTTTCCAGACTTCCCAGTTTAGTTTCTGTTTTGTCTGTTTGAGGTCTTTGAGTTTGAGTCCACCACGAGTTTGCATTTGGATCCTACTTTCCTGCTGCTGCACACAGATCATGACATCCAGATAGAGTCTCCATGATGATATAGGCCACTTAAGCATCTCAACAAGTCGTTACTGGCCAAGGATGGCCGCAGATGTTGGGAGAAAGGTCAAAAGCTGTGTCCCTTCCTAAAAGAGCTGCCCCTTAGTTCACCATGAACCAGGTGAACTAAGGGGCCCAGGCCTCTTGAGCTTGTCTGTATGGGCTTTTTGTCCACCAAGCATAATAGGAGTAATATTAAGTAGGGCTGGGTGATATGGCCCAAAATTCACATCTCGATATTCTTTAGCTGGATGGCGATATACGATATATATCTCGGTAAGTAAGAACAAAAAGAGAGTTCTAAGTCACACTGTGTCCCAGATCTCACACAGGCACCGTTACTAACATAAACAGATGTACAAGAAAATATTACTCAGAATTAAATTATCAGCATTTGTTAAATAATAATTCTCCATAAATAAAATAAAACATTGTTGTTGTTGTGCATAACAAAAAGCTCACAATTGTGTAGTCAAAATGTAAACTAAAAGACAGACTTCACAGCTGCTCTGTTCCCAAGTTCTACTGCGTGACTGACAGCCTGGAGTTTGAAATCCACTTTGTAACGTGTCTCTTACAGGTGCCGTTTGTGGTCATTATACGCTGAAGCACAGTACGTATCACTCCGCGATAGGGCTGTTCGATATGACGATATATATCGGATGACGATATAAAAACGTCTATCGTTTCATTTCACGCTGTCGTTTGTTTCGTGGTGTAAAATAAACTGTTTACAGCAATATTTTTTCATGTTCTGATGTCACTGTAGTTATTATTCATTTCTCAAACTTCTCTCTTTCTCTTATATTTAATATAACCACACTACGGACGGACAAGCACCTGTTTTTATGGGTTGTCGTTAGCAACAACGACG
>NW_005191968.1:0-1725 GCF_000239375.1 Pundamilia nyererei
TATTATAAATTTTATTTATTATTATTATTATTTTATTTATATTTTGATATTGCTAGGGATGATGCAATGATCGGGGACCATTCTTCATTTCGTTGTTCTCGTGACAATGACAATAAAGTTTCTGATTCTGATTCTCTGATTCTGAATAGACGCCCAGGCTGAGAGCTTCCTCCACCTCTCCTGTATCTCCCCCTCCTGCAGAGAGAGTTCCTGAAGAGCGGAAAGCTCACAGCCCATTGTTATACATGTATTTTATGTTCACGTATGTGTCATTGTGTGTGAATGTGTACATTTTTGTATATGTATGTTCATATTTGCATGTACACATATTTTTTACAAACATATGGATGTCTTACAGTGTTTTCTATAATGTTTTCCTTTTACTTATTTTAATTCTTTTTATTATATTATCCCTCTGTTGAGCACTTTGGCCGACACTTGATGTCTTTTAAATGTGCTATATAAATAAAGATAACTTGACTTCAGTCATTATGTAAATGTACTGTCTAAAGGTTGGGGAAACCTGTGGTCAGCTGAGACTGAAGAAGTCACTTGGATGAGTCAGGAAAGCTTTCTCCCACTAAAACGCTACGTACAGATGAACAGAATTAACTTTTTGGGATTTCCATACCTGGATGATTGTGCATGCATCAAGACAAGAAGTCTAAAACAGCATCTAACTGTAACCAGCTACTGCAGTCTTTCAGCTGTTAAGATGATGGCAATGTTCCCTGTGATTTACTGTGTTTGATTAACAAACTTTTCCTCAATTAACAGAAATTATTGTATTTTATTGCTTTTATATGAATTTAAATCATGCTGGATCAATGGTTCCCCCAGTTGTGTGCTGTGAAATTGTCCCCATACTTCTGACATGACTTGCACCTTTAAGTGCATATTTATTTTTGCAGCATGAGGCATTTCTAAGCCAACCAAAAGACACAATCTGTCCAGCCGGCCATGATTTAGTCCTTCTGGTTTGACATACTCAAAACACATCAGGTAGCAGAACAAGTGTTAACTCAATGAAAAAAATGCCCATATAAACAGAAAGCAATCGTGGCATATATCCACTGAAGTGTTAGTTGTGGCTTTATAGGTTGACTTGCTTATTATATTACTAATAATTTTAATAGCATAGATCACACAGATTTTCAGTATTCATATTATGGTTTTTCTGAGCATTTGGTCCTGGTCTTTAAATTACAACCCCAGTTCCAACAAAGCTTGGATACTGTGTAAAACATAAATGATAACAGAATGCAATGATTAGTAAATCTCATGAACCTATATTGTATCTATAATAGAGTTTAAAAAAAATATTAGCTTTTGTTGTTTTGGGTTTTTTTATGGTTATATTGAATTTGACTTCAGCAAAAATGCTTGACAACATCAGTCTCCCAGTATTTTCTATAAGTCACTGGAGGGCAGCAAAGGACCTTAAAAAAACACTTTAGCTCTGTTCTAAATAAAGTGAGTCTTAATTCAAAGTAATACCACATTTTTCTTTATATATAAATATATATATACAAATATACATATTTTTTTAAAAATCAACGCTCGTCCCCTGCGGGCGGTTTATCCTTCAAGCTCGGTCCTCTACCAGAGGCCTGGGAGCTTGAGGGTTCTGCGCAGTATCTTAGCTGTTCCCAGGACTGCGCTCTTCTGGACAGAGATCTCCGATGTTATTCCCGGGATCTGCTGGAGCCACTCGCCTAGCTTGGG
>NW_005191969.1:0-1725 GCF_000239375.1 Pundamilia nyererei
GGTTGGGTATGCCTTGGATCTATTACAGTGGTGCCAAAACCCAGGATCGGGGCACAACCGTAGCTTGCCTCCACCAGTGTGTGAATGCGAGAGTGAATGAATAGTGGCATTGTAAAGCGCTTTGGGTGCCTTGAAAAGCGCTATATAAATCCAATCCATTATTATTATAGCATTTTATTAGCGCCTATTTCAAAAGCCGGCATCTCTGATGGTATGTGAGCATGTTAATGTCTATGGAATTGGCCTGACTGACTTGAACATCTGCAAAGATACCATCAGTGTTAAAAGGTATACACAGGTTTTAAAGCAACATATGCTCCTATCCATTTTCAAGGAAGGTGAGATATTGTGCTGCCATCAAATTCAAAATGACCATATTTTTTCCTTAAGATGGTACATTTTCTCAGTTAATTCTCGGTTTATGAGAGTTGCAAAACTTTACATTCTTTTGGGCAGTGTCTAACCTTTTGGGCATTTTTTTGTACTTGCAAGAGTGTACAAAAATAGTGTACAAAAAAGTGTACATAGGCAACAATATATCTAAGTGAGATGTACAGAATAACATTTTTTTATGGAGCAATGTTGAGGTTACGTAACTTGTCCTGAGCAGCATTTTTTTTTTTGTCTCACTGTAAACTTTGTATGGCATGGATGAGAAGCGGCAGCAGAAGTCTGACTTCTTGTTTTTCTGCTTTGTATTATGCAGGAGGTTGAAAGTGAGATCTTCAGACTTAATGAGGGTTTGGAGCTGATGGTTTCCCACAACAGAAGGACCATGCAGAGTGTGGCTCTTTTAGTGCTGGGGGTAAACAGGATGAAAAAGCCACTTACTCAAAGTGACAGTAAGCTCAGTGATGATGATGTCATGAACATCATAGACAGTGTAGTGAAAGGTAAGTAATAATATTGTTATACAGTTAAAAAGAAATCCTCTTATGGCTTATATAATAAAAATAAAACCACACAGTTACCACACTGCTGTGAAGAAATACAAAATTTCTGCTGTTTAGCCCTTTTAATTGTATTTCTCTTGTTTGGGTACATGATATTCTGGGCAACCACATAAGTAAACTAATGTCTATATTTAGGCACTGTAAAAATGAGACAGTGCTGCCATCACCAGGTCAAATTGGAGATTACTAAATCTGCCCTATATACAGTTATCATACAAAATGCTGTTATTAAAAAAATTGGATCAAAAACACGTTTTAAATAAAAATAGTACAAAAAATGCTTCATTTTCATAGTCCCACTGAAAATTAAAAGCAACAATTTAATAAATATAATTCTATCATTTAACACGACTCTTATTATCATTGTGTTTTTTCCCCTCATTTGCTTGTTCACAAAAGAACAATAATTAAAATAAGTCAGACATTATTGTTTGCCAAATAATTTTGTAGCAGTATCTGGCTTAAGCATACTGATCACATCATACTGATGTGATTACTGATGTATTTTTTTCTTTACTGAGAACAAGCTGGAGCAGCTCATTTACTATATTAATATGACAATGACAGCTATCAATTTATAATTGAAACTAAAGTGCAACTAGAAAAATTTGCATTTCCTGCGAAAATGCTGTGAGGATGCTTGAAACTAGCTGAAAAAGCTGAAAATTTGCAGAAATTGTAAAAACTTTGCAGAAGCAAAGGAACTTTGCTAAAATGGAATAACTTAGCAGAACTGCAATATCTTAGAGGAAACATAATACTTGGCAGAAAT
>NW_005191970.1:0-1724 GCF_000239375.1 Pundamilia nyererei
CAACTTTGAATGATTAAAGGAAAATCAGATGAACACAGTAGATTAGTGAGGTGTAGCAGAGAGAGGCTGTTTGTTTTCTATCCTTTACAGGAGAAGATTTCAGGACCACAGCGACCACAGGGGTGGCGAGAATCCTGGAAGCCCGAGACCGAACGGAACCAACCAGAGAAAGGAGAAGAACAGAGCACAAAGACACCTAGTTGTTTACATTGCAAACAAGATCAAAAGCTTGTTAGACACAGGTTATAATGGGAGCATAAAAGTAATGACTTTACAAATAGTTGCAGTATTTCTATGTTATGTAAATTGCCCAAACACAGTGTTCAGACCGAATACGGGCTACCCATTAAAGGGGGCAAAGAAACCAGGCCCAAGTTTTAAAGATGAAATGGGTTAACTTTATAGAGGATGTTTCCAAACCAGGGACAAAAGTAAAGTAAGACCTTTTACCAGGAGAAAGCTAATTGTATCTTTTGGAGTTTACAGTGTGCACTGAGGGACACACTGTAAACTCAGGAATAGTTTTAAACTGGGATTCTAGTTGAAAAGGGGGTGTAGGAAGTAGATTTAGGGCAGCTCACAGCCCGGAGTAAACACAAGGGGCTGTCTCACAGTTTGATTTATTTGTTTGATTTCTTTTTATGACAAAATAATTAGGAAACATTGCAAACATAACCCGTTGAGGGGACAGATAGGGTTGGGCATTTGAAAGGTTTTGTTTTGTTTAGCATAATCTCTTTTGTTATATTTTAGCTTTCAACATGGAACACGCCTCTCTGGAGCTTCTCTCCTGATGCTACCGCTGGCAAAAACCCATCTCCATAGAGACTGTGTCAGCTCCCAGATAGACAAAGACAAACTAAAAGCCAGCAATAAACAACTTAAACATAAACAATCACAAAGAAAGATAGCAAAAAAGACTACATTTCTGCGAAAATGACATCACTTCCGGTATCGGGCAAGTCATGGCGGACATGCAAAAGTTCACGCTGACGTCTATTCCAATGTAGGAAGTGTTACGAACAGCTGATCGGATCGGCAAAGCGTGTTTCTGGAATATTATATTTTTGTTGCTGCAAGTGCTTTTTATGCAATTTTTGCAAAGCTTTATGTGGAGGGAAACTGTGAAATAGGACAAGCTGATGGCATAAGATGTAAGTACAACTCCTCCATATGCAAACAAAATTATTGCGCTAGCTTACGTGGTTGCAGAGCTACCGGGATTTAAAAATAGTTACGCAAAACAGAGCGTGCCCGCTCCGACCGGCTCTAAAGGGTAATAATGAAGGCTTGTAGCGCAAGGCCACTTTTGACTCACAAACTAAGTGCTCAACCACACTGAAAAACAGGAAGTTTTAGTGCACAGGCCTATTAATAGATAAGACACAGAAAAGAGGAACTTTCCACATAAGCAATGTTTGAGACTGTGTGACGTGTAAAGTACCAAAATAACACCTATATGAGACACAGCTTATGATTCTAATGTTACAGATCCTGCAACTGGCATTTGTGCAGGGGTCTCTCTCTTCCGGAAGATGATTGAATAAAAATAAATATAAATATTTTAACACACTATGAGTCGGTTTTCTCTGTTCTATCATGGGAACAAAAGAATCGGGGTTTAATAAGCCTTTCAGCATCAACGGGAAGTTTGTGGAAAGGGGGTCCAGTTTCACGTTCCTGGGTGTGCACATAGACACAGACCTCCAATGGAGCTCAAACAC
>NW_005191971.1:0-1724 GCF_000239375.1 Pundamilia nyererei
GCGCACCGGATTCAGTCTCGTCGGCAGCTAACGACCAAGGCAGCCAACCCAACTAGTTCGTTTCCACACGCAGCGCGCCACCACCACCACTCGCTCCCCCTCCTAATCCACAGTTTCTCTCTCTCTCTCTCGTCCTCGTTGTTAGTTTTGTTTCTCCTCCTCCTACCACAGCCGCCCGAGGTGCCAAACGGAGAAGATTCTGTTCCTTTTCATTTTGGATAATCTTGTTTTACACCATCAAAGATTAACTAAAAAAAATTGTCTGCCCCTTTAAAGACTGGAATGTGGGTTGAGAAGAAAATATAGGAACGGGACAAAGGTGAACTTGTAGGTGTCCCACCCCCCTGAGCCCCTGAAACTGGAGAGTGACTGAAGCGAGACCACAGGAAGCCTTAACAACAATTAACACTTAAGAGCTGACCTTTGACCTCAAGTGATCCCACTAGGAGAGGCCCTGACTCGGCTCAGGCTGGATGCTGCCTTTCTGCCGCGTCTACCTCAGAGCGGATCGGAGACTCCGGCAGCCAACAGAGAACATCTCTCCCCACTGACCCGTCGGGAAGCGTGACGTGACCAACCAAGCGGCGAGCGCGATGAGCATTCAGTGGTTAGATTTAAAAAATGAATTTAAATTAGACTTTCAGAAAGGGATCAACTCGGAGCCAATATTCCTGAAACTCTGGCAGCTAGCCTCTCATGATACTGACCTTCCTTAATCGCAGCTGTACGTAGATATGCAGTATTTTGTTGTTCAAAATGTGGAGCGTAGGGTCTTTGTTTTTGTTTTGTTTTTTTAAACTGTGTTTTCACTTACCTAGAAGAGAAATAATTTAATTAAAGGAAGCGTACAAAACGGTGAGGTCGGTGACATTTCGGTAACCAAGATAGAAATCTCACTTTCGATTTTGTTCTTTTTTTTTTTCTTTTTTTTTTCTGTTCAGTGAAACAGTAACTTTTTTTCATAAACTTTATTTCCCTCGTTCTGACATATCCGTATGAAATTGCTTCGTTACGCCTACATATTTTAATACGTGCACAGATAACCGATATAAGCATATGAAATCTCCTTGTGTAGTTCCAGATGTTGACCTTGCATGTGTCCGACAACAGATGTTGTTAAATGTAAATTGAAGAGGAAAAAAAAGACTGCTTTGTCCCAACCAGACCTGCACTTAATTGAATGTTCGTGTTTTATTTTCCCTTTTGTTTTCTGTTTCTCCTCACACCTTCCTCCTCCTCCTCCTCCTCCTCCTGGTCCTTCCCGGCTGTGTTGACGTTGTGGTGTTGGCTAACCCCGCCCAACCCCCCCTTTTGCTTAATTAACTTTTGCTCTGTTCTTTCGAACCAGCGAGTCTTTTTATTTTATTTTATTTTTTTTTCTTCCTGATTGTACATGTTTCAACCAACAGTAAAAGGAAACAAAAATGTTTGTTCTGCTTCAGTGGAGAAATGCTTTTTTTTTTGTTTTTGTTTTGTTTTTTTTAAAATAAATTAATTTAACGTCCTTTTTTTCCCCCCTTATCTTTTGCTTCCGTGGTGCATCTATATAGTGTGTGTGGTTCTTTTCCCCTTTCAGTAAATGGTAAACAATGTGGTTATAGTTCCACTCCTCCACCAGGGGGCAGCATTGGAACATCTTTAAATATGTCAGCTGGTGAGAAAAGCATGTTTATCATGTTCTCTAACATATTAGTGCTCAGTTGGTGACCTCATAAGTCTTGAGC
>NW_005191972.1:0-1724 GCF_000239375.1 Pundamilia nyererei
TTGCACAGTGAAAATAGGGAGTTAATGAAACCACTCGCACCCAGATAGAGAGTCAAGTGATTCACACATTGCCGATAAATGCAATTGTAGAGAAGAGTTCAATTGCTGTTTCTAAAAGCCAAAGGCCTTCAACAGTAGCAGGCGTATTACACTTGGCATGTTATGAACACCCCTCTTCTATGTGACTGCCTCTCTGTTATATCTTTCACTTGTAGCTACAACTATCTGCTTTTTCTCTGCCCTTTCTTTGTCTTGTTTCAGAGCTTTCTCACCCACTTGTCCATTGGAACAACCAATAATAATCTGAAAAACTTTGCTTAGCTGTAGGTTAGGGTACAGCGAACATGTAAAAGTTGGTCACATCACATGGTGTCCCGTCATTCTTTAATTAACCCTCAATGGACACTTTTAATATGGTGTAGAGCAGAGGTCCCCAAACACTGGACTGAGGACGCACCTCACTCTCGCACCCAACTCAGTCTTGTTTTACTTTTTCCATACATCAGTACATCTGTAAGCCAACCCTTGTGGCGACTGGCTAGCTATAAAGCAAGCTCAGGGCTCCCACAGATCCTGCATTATAGTAAATTATCAACTGGTATGATAACATAATAGGTATTGATAATGCATTTTATAAAGTGCTGGTGTAGCATACATGGATTCTGCATAAAAATATGTATCCACTGTAACATCACCAGATGATTTGTGGACCCCTGTTCACTTTCAGTCCATTTGTGCGGTACAACATATACAACATGGGACATGCATGTCCGGGCTTAAGACGGATCAATTCAAGCTTTTAAAGCAGCTGACCTGTTGTGACACTCGTGAGCCCCTGCCTTCACATATTTGCCCTGTCATCATAGTTATCCATTAGTTTAATACCAGCCTGGCTTGTTTTGGTTCCTCTCCTTTGGGGAGCAGAAGTTATAGTGATAACATTTTGTTTTATAGTATGGTATAAAAGCTATTGCCATTTTTTTAAACCCAGGACTGAACTTGGATGAGAACATGTAGTGCAAAGTTATTGGCTACCACTAGTTATGAGAGCATGAGCTGCATTGTACAAAAAAGGATACTAAGTCCTAACATATACAACACTAACAGGCTAAATAAGTAATTAATAGCATTCGATTAAAAAGTACACATAACCCGTCTGTTTATGTGTTCTATCAGTACAGTTGAGCTCACATTAAGTCATATATTTTATTTACTCGAATAAAGTATAAGTAATACTACCTATAATAGGAAGCCTTTTAGCTAGGATGTTTTTATGGACATGAAGTCTGCCAATAAAGATTGAATTGAATTTTTATTTCTGCTGGAAGGTTTGAAATTCTAGCACATACTGTATATAGAGCCCAGACAATTTAAAAGGAAACAAAGAGAAACAAAATGGTAGCCTCTCTGTCACACTCATTCTGGTCTTGTCTTACCATGTTCCCCTCTGTTTTCACAGTGATTAATAGAGACCTCAAGTCCACCATGGGGTCCTCCAAGAGCTTTGATTAAAGGCCACTACACCTGTCAGTCTTAAACACACATTTTCAGACACACACAGAGCAGCAAGGCAGACAAAGGTGACCTGAACATAGACCCAGCCATATCTCTTCTCAGATAAACACTCGGGTAATCAATTGAACACTGAAAGCAGTCACAGGGGTCAATGTCATAGTCATAGATTACACAGGAGTTCTGCAAACTTTGTGGCAGGGCTCGGTGAC
>NW_005191973.1:0-1723 GCF_000239375.1 Pundamilia nyererei
TGGCAGCCCTACTGTTGTCCTGTTCTAACTTCAGACTCTGCGACTAAATATAAGCAATAATAATGTGATGCTTTCAAGACCCCAACCCTGTTATCAGCCAATTACACGACCACTTACATGAAGGATTATAACTTATCCATCCATTTTCTTCCACTTATCCGGGGCCGGGTCGCGGGGGCAGCAGCCCAAGCAGAGAAGCTCAAACCAGTCCAGAACACCCAGGTGCTCCCAGGCCAGCCGAGAGATCTAATCTCTCCAGCGTGTCCTGGGTCTAACCCGGGGCCTTCTCCCCATGGGACATGCCCAGAACACCTCACCCAGGAGGCATCCTTGTCAGATGCCCGAACTGCCTCAACTGGCTCCTTTCAACGTGGAGAAGCAGCGGCTCTACTCTGAGCCCCTCCCGAACGCCCGAACTTCTCACCCTAGCTCTAAGGGAGAGGCCAGCCACCCTTTGGAGGAAGCTCATTTCCGCTGCTTGTATCCGTGATCTCATTCTTTCAGTCACTACCCAGAGCTTGTGACCATTGTTGAGGGTAGGGGCGTAGATCGACCGGGAAATTATGTCTTCACCACAACAGACTGGTACAGCATCGCATCACTGCGGCCACCCCACCAATCCGTCTCTCGATCTCCTGCTCCCTTTTCCCGACATCTTAAACAATACGCTGTGATACTTAAACTCCTCCACAAGGGCAGGAACTCGTCCCTGACCCAGAGTGGGCACTCCACCTTTTTCAAGATGAGGACCATGGCCTCAGATTTATAACTAAACTCACCTTCATTAGTCTAAAGCCCATCTTTGGTGTCTCACATAGGTGTACTGGCTCACCTTGTCACTGCTGCCTTCCTCTCCATCGTTCGCCTCTTACTCCTCCTTCGTCTAAAAATGTATTTTCCATTGTAACCGAAGCTCTTATATAAAATTCCAATAATGCCATGAGCAATGCTGAGTGAGGAAACTGTGATTAAACCTTCATTGCATGAATCTTTCATTTTCCATCTCTCGTTAGCAGCACAGTTACAGTATATTTGTGACGATATTGGCAGCCTACAGCTCAGTTTATGCTTGATCACTCAACGCTTTCGACAGCTGTCTCTCGACAAAGAAGGTATGTTGCACCTCCACCTACATTCATACCCGAGTGACAAAAGCTGGAGGATAGAGATATGATTAAGCGAAGTGATCGCGCATTTAACACCACGTACCTGGGGGCTCTGCCAAGACAGATGTTGTTTCGCTCGTGAATGAGCACAGAAAAGAAACAGAAACGAAATAGGCAATTTTATATTATATGAATCAGCGATGTAGAAGAATACTTATTTCAAGACTCCAGACCTGTTATGGACGGAAGTCTATAAATTAGTGCCTTGTTCGGTAAAGTGCTACTTTTGTTTCTGAACTACTCAGTTGGGGGAAAGAAGTCTTCAGCTAAAGTTTGAAGTATGGAGTCTATGAAAAAGTGAAAGGTACTTCTAGTCAGTTTTATTCAGTTTGGATAGAGGCCTTTCTTCTTAGTCCTTTGATCGCAGAGAAACAGGCCATAAAAAATGAAAACAGAGTATAAAACACTAATAAGAGAACTGAAAGTGAAAATACTCAGTTGTTTTAAACTATAACAGTGAGAAATAAGCAGGGGGACACAAAAAACATTTGTAAATCATACACTGAAAATCAGGGTTGGGCAACTCCAGGCCTCGAGGGTCGGTGTCCTGCAGGTTT
>NW_005191974.1:0-1722 GCF_000239375.1 Pundamilia nyererei
TCGGTCTGTTCAAAGGAAAGGCAGCTGGAAGCCATCATCGAGACACTGTTGGTTTGAAATCTGAAACGACTGATCAATTTAAGCTTATCAGCACTCGGTGATTGGAACAGCATGAGGGGAAAACTTGTTTCCAGACCAGAAAAGTCCTCACTGTTAACTTGTGGGTCTTTTCCCCTTTTTGGAAGCATGTGCATTATCCTAGTTTTAAATGTTATCACTGGAGAGTTGAGCTTCCTTTTTTCCTGTTTCAGGTGGTGGTTGACCTGTGCTATTCATCTTTGTGAGGCCCTGGTTGCACTGAAGTTGTGCAGGTAAGAATGCAGGAACCTTAACATCCAGTAGGTGGTGCTGCAATCTAATTTTTTAGCCCAATTTCATGTCAACATGTACATTTTTGAATTAAAAAAACAAAATGGCCAGCTGCATTCAAATTGTGCATAATTTTCTGTTTAAGGGTTCAACAACCATTGCGCATATGATGAATCTACTTCCTAAACACACTATTTACTTTTTCCTGCAGTAACAAAGGCATCAAGGACATGTCCACTCGGTGCCTGTGGTTTATCCAGACCTTTCTGTTCGGCTTCGCCTCCCTCCACCTGCTAATTAAGTACGACCCAGAGCGTTCCAAGCAGGACTGACCTTACCAGGAGAGGCCTACAGAACAACACATCTGAGTCTAGAGACCCCTTCTTGGGCCCTCAAGTCTTTCCACTGTTCACTTTGATTATAAGATCCTGCTGGAGAGCATGAAATGGAGCAATACTCTTGAGCAGTTTCTTTAATAGTGTCTTTTAAAATAATTCTAAAGACATGGTGCAGTACAGGTGGGTTGGTTTTGGGGGGGGGGGTCCCTTTTTTCTCTGCTGCTTGGATGAACGTGATGCCTGACAGGTTTGCTGCAGATGGTATTTTGCCATCATCCTCAAAAGTGCTCTTGGATTATATGAAGAGGGGAGATGCTGTTAAATTTGCCTTTCTCAGATTAAAGTGCTGTGATTCATAGTCTTAATGTTGACACTACAAAATGAAGGATGAGTGAACTGAATCCACTGTGGGGTGTCTTCTTTCTTCTTTTTTTTTTTTTTTTTTTTTTTTTTTTTTAAAATAGCATTTGTGTGATTTGAGATGAATAAAAAGTGGTCTCACCTCTGTGTTTATTCAGTTCAGATGTATTTATGTCGTGGCAAACAAAAGTTTTCCTCAAGGTGCTTTATACTGTGAGGTACATCCCTTTCAGTAGTCCAGAGAAAACTGCAATTAAATGACCTATAGGCAGGTACTAGGTAACAACGGGAAGGAAGAACATCCTTTTAACAAGAAGTCTCAAGACAAAAATGTAATGACCTCCTGTTGTGGTGTATAAACATGGGGCATCCTCAGTGAATCACATTATGTTCTGCAGCAGTCTGAACCTATAGCAACATGACAGGTTCAGGGTCACCTGATCCAGCCCTAACTATATACTTTAGTCTCCAAACTTTGCTATTTGATCATCTTAAACTGGAGATCATGACCCTCTCAAATCGTGTGTGTATATTAGTTCTATGATCATGCCCATGAGCAACAAATCTAATGCACAGTTGAGTGTGACTAGTGTTTCACATAATTGATCAGACTATTAGACAAAGTAATACTGGATTATGTGGATCCTTTACCCAAAACTAAAGCCACATCTACACATCGTGACAAGATTCCCAGAGGTTATACACTTTTTTTTTT
>NW_005191975.1:0-1722 GCF_000239375.1 Pundamilia nyererei
AGTAAATTCTCAAGATTTACTTTGTATAATTGAAATTATACAATATAGCAAAAGAGGAAAAATTAAATTTGCAACTCAATTATTGTGATAGTACTCTAGGTATGTCTCAAAAGTATTCAAACCACATTAGACAAGCTGCAAAGAGATGAGGTACCTGAGCTGTTTTTATTAAGGATCACTTTTCAGTTCAAGTAAGAGAAACTGAATCCTCATCTGGACTTTCCTGTGAGTTGATTTCCAGACGTTTGTCTGTATTTCAGGAAGCATGTTTATGTGATGTTTAGCACTGTCACCTCACAGCAATAAATAAGAAATTTGCATGTTGTTTCCGGGTACTCCAGCTTCCTCACACAGAATATTTGGTCAGCTGGTGACTGGTGTGAACTGATAAAGTGCACAGAGCTTAAGTGGGACTTAACACATAATCCTTTTACTACTGTAAATATATGTTAAGTGAGTGTGAGAAACAGACACATTTAAAGAATTTAAATGTATCTACACTGTAACTTGTTGATTTTTACATTTTGTTTACATACATCAGGAAGTATTACCCTGACTTACCTCTGTTCTTTTTAAGGAAAATGAGATCTTTTAATGTCTCATTTGAGATGTTGTCTTTGTTTTATAGAAGTTTTATTGAATCTGTGATGTCTTTTTGTATCGCTGCCTGGTTCGGTAACCTGACGGTGAAGAATAAGAATCGGTTGGGACTTCTGTTAAAAACTGCTAGCAAAATTTCAGGGTGCTGGCAAGATGGACTTTTGGCCATCTACAGTAGAAATGTGCTTAGAAAGGCTCATTCTATTATTAATTGTTTGAACCATGCAGCAGTTATGCAAATATGTGATTTCTTGATGAATCGAGCAGATATTTGAAGTTCACACAGCACCATTCTCGCATGAAAATATCTTAAAAGTTTGTTTTGTGACCCAGAAAGAGTAATATTTCAAACTCCGCCACTGCCTCGTTTCAGTTTTGAACGAAATGGATTCTAGGATATTGCATTTCTTCATTTCAAGCTGATTGGAGACCAGAACAGCCAGTCAGATTTTTTTTGCATCCAAGTCTGTGATTGGCTGGTTTTGTGGCACAAATATAACGGTGTACAGAAAGAGTTAAGCGCGCACAGGCAGAAATGTTGAGAGAGCGCAAATGCAAAAACTGAGCTTTTTGAAAACGCTCTCTAAAGTGGATAATTTTGAAAAAGCAGTTTTCACGTAGCAGTGAGGACTGCAAAAACGGAGGCTTTTGAAAACAATGATGCATTTTAGTCATATGATGCAGTCTGATGCAGAAGTCTTTTGGTTTGGTGAGATGCAGTTTGGACAGTCTAAGGCTACGTTCACACTGCAGGTCTTAATGCTCAATTCCGATTTTTTTATCAAATCCGATTTTTTTTTGTCTGCTTGTTCACACTACAAATAAAATGTGACAGCAAACGCGCTCTAGTGTGAACCCTCAAAGTGGCCCAGATGCGCAAAAGAAGACGTCACACACAACGCGCTCTGTTTAGTCCCAGACCAACCAGTATTGTTTGACTGATGGCTCTTAATATAAAGACTTGTTTCGGACTTTACGTTTCCCAATTTTGCTTAAAGTTATAAGGTTATTTTGTTATTTACATATGGCCTAATAATTATCAGTAATGCTGTTTTAGAGAGGAGCGGTGCTTCAAAGGATAGTTGCAGATTTATGTCAGAATCTGCAGATTATACAGTACAA
>NW_005191976.1:0-1721 GCF_000239375.1 Pundamilia nyererei
AAAGTCCTTCACAGCTGTAATTATGTTTTGAACAGAAGCAACTAAGCTACAGTGTTGCTGTGACTGTACTAAGCAGACCTTGGAACTGTCTGTGATGGTGCACTTTAATTGTAGCTGTGTTTATGTAACAAATGCATCAGACATCAGTTTCAAGCACTCATCTTTCTCTTACTGTTTGTAGATCAAAACCATAATTCTCTATATTTAATCTTCATTAAATCAGAACTTTAAAAGAAATATATTTACTCAAAACTACGAGTCTCACAAATCCTCCTGCTTCCTACCTAAAAACCCCCCAAAAAACTGGCAGCTGTTCTTCCAATTTAAGTAGCCTGATTTTCTCACCAACTCACCTGCCCTGTAGTGTTCGTGCGTAACATGGCCAGCTTTCCTTGTATTCAGCCTCTTTCTCCTCTTTCTCAGGTCTGGAGTTTCGCCCCTGCCAAAAACCTCTCTTCCATGAGGGGCGACGGTCCTGATTCTGGGGGCGATACCTAGCAGAGAAACCCAGCCTAGTTTATACGAGGTCCCAATGTGTCTTTGTGCATGTACATGTGTGTTTGGTAGCAAAGTGGTTCTACCTGGTCATCTCTATAATGTCCTCAAGTAGGAACTCCTCCACTGGGAACGTCAAACCAGGAATGTGGATCATTGGGCAGTTGTCTAAACCGAGAACAAAACCGTGAGCGGCGAGAAAGAGGAACAGCTCAACTTATTAGAACTGCAAAACTTTTGCTGACAATTTGGTGAAGAAATTAGTGAGCTACACACCAAAATATTGGGAAAACTTCTCTGCGTTGAGCGTGGCACTCATGAGAATGATCTTAAGGTCATCTCGGAGGTTAAGTAAGTCCTTTACAATGATGAGCAAAACGTCTGATTGCAGGTTTCTCTCATGGATTTCGTCCAGCACCAGGTGACTGATACTCGACAACAATCTGACAATAAAAGCAAAAAAGGTGAGCAATTTATTTTTTTGCCTTTTTCTGTCTAAAGAGTTAAAAAAACCAACAAAAAAAACCAATATTGGTTGACTTTTTTTCTTCTTTTTACAAATTCTCTCTTGTTTCTCTTTAAAGATCTTACAAGTTTCAATTAATGGTACTACATTTTTAAGTACTTTTAAGTGAGATTTAAATTATTTAAAATAATTTCACAAGGCACAGACGTTACCCAAAAATAATTTTTTTAGAAAGTATTTAACAGAGCTACAGTCCATACAGACGTCCACTTGTAAGCAAAGTGATGTGCGAATTTAGCTTAACACCAAAAATGCAGTTTAGTCAGAAAAGGGTAGCCCTGAAATGGCTCACTAGAGTCGTGCTAACGAAAGAGCATGAAGTGAGACAACAAGGAAAAGCTGGCACTTTCACTTAGCCTGTATTTCTTTTTCTGAAGGCACTTAGAATGCAAAGACGAGCGTGGAGGAATGAGTCAACAGAAAATGGGGACCCATACTAATGAATCTTCCACAGACAGTAGCGTCAACCCCAAATCAATGGGGACAAAACAGAGTGACAAACAAAGGAATGGCTGGAGTGGAGATATAGGGGAAAAAGCAGAGAAGATGTACAGGGAAAAGATGTATACAGGATGAGAAGGCAGAGGTGGAAGCAAACTCACGGGTCTGAGCGAAGCCACTGAAGAATAATGCCTGTTGTACAGTACAGGATCGAACCTTGTCTCCTTGGTAACCGGCTGGAAAATGGGAGAAAAAAAAA
>NW_005191977.1:0-1721 GCF_000239375.1 Pundamilia nyererei
GATTAGACATTTATGCCAATAAATAGCTGAATAGGTTTACTTAACAACATGGCCATTGTATGTATGCATTGTACTATTGCTGTTACATGTAATAGAGAACCTAACATCTTAAACCTTAAAAAAAAAGAAAAAAAGAATTTCATTTAGGAGATATATTTGGACAAAATTTACCGAAAACATTTTATTAGCTTGTTCAAAAACACAAAAACAGGAGACTGCTTCATACCTGTGCCACAAAGGGTGTAATCAGGGCACCCAACCTGGCCATGGCACTTGACGTTCCCATTGCTAAAGCTCTGTTTTCTGTAGGGAACACCTAAACAAAAGAAAGAAAAGTCAGTGAGTACAGTTTGTCCAATTTGACCTGTCTGAAAAAAGAAACAAACAAACAAACAAAATCTGCTAAATTGAAAAGTGATACGTACTTCTGGTGTGTAAACAAAAACAACTTGGTATCCACCAGAGATGAAGGCTCTGGCAATGAAGATGAAGATGGTAAGGGCTATCCTGGATTAATTTAAAAAAAAAAAAAAAAGAGTTACAAATCAGCCTGGGTGTTTTAATGTCAAGCATGTTTGGGTTAGCTCCTGTCGTTTCTATGATATTAAAAAACAAACGTACCTCCCAATGCAAGCGTATAACGGTAGAATACACAAGGAAAACATGAGGAAACACAGTGCCATGCTTTTCTTCCTGCCGATATAGTCCACTAGTAGAAGGACGACTAAAAAACCTGAAAGCAACATCAAAAAAAAAAAAAAAAAAAAAAAAAAAAAAAAAGATCAACGACTGCACTCAACACTGAAAGATGGAGTCATTCTCTTAAAGAGCACTTTTTTTGTATCTCGTTCTCTTTATTCTGAGAATGTACATGTTTGTATGCTATACTCTGCCCACCTTCAAATCACTGAAAAACGTCAAAGCATTGTCTTTAGTAGGCTTTATCAGTATGTAGACTGCGTATTGAAGATTGTCTTTGAGGTCTGAAAAGTGATATTGAATTGTATTAAGCATGCATTCTGTATAATGGCCAGCAGGGGATGCCTCCTGTAGTTGCAAACAGACTTATAGTTGCATGGAAATCTAGAGGGAAACAGGCCAAGGGACTCTTACTGTATCCACAGTCAACACTTTCCTGATGACTTTGTGGGCTCAAACGCTAGCTTCACGTCTTTTAATCATACAGGATACTTTTTTTATGTGGGCGGTGCCTAACAGCGACGTTGCCGTTGAAGACTACAGGGTACGGTCGAGACGGCTTTTACCGCTATTTTTATGATATATCAGTCCAGGATCTCAGAGATTCACAGATTATACAGAGGGAGATGTTGCAGCCGTTTGAAAAGATTGCCCAGTGTTCAGTGTTCCTCAGTTTCTCACTCCTCTCTTCACATTCAGTTTCAAAACACCAATACGGGGACAGAGAAAATGCCCATCTTGAAGCTTCACAATGGGACTTCCCTAAGAAATGAGTGATGTCATAGTAGGTTCATCTATCTTTAATACATACTCTTGTGGATTTAGAAAAATTAGAATAAGGATGAACCACTCCCATGTGGTGTCTGGAAGCGAGAATAATCCCTGTCTCTGTCTAAGTCCTCACAATGAACATAACAGTGCAACAGTCTTTTTCAAAAAGACAAAATTATTATTTTGTGTGGCCGAACTAGACTTCACAACCTGCCTAAACTGATGTTATGCCCAGTAAATATAGTGAAGCG
>NW_005191978.1:0-1719 GCF_000239375.1 Pundamilia nyererei
GTGAGAACAGATGATGATGATGACAGTGATGGTGATGTTATACTAACCGGAAGAAAACTGTGCAGCAAAGATAGACCCTCAACGTCAGCCAGTCCCAGCTGCACCAGAGAAATGATGACGAGGATAAAGTCGAAGATATGCCAGCGCACCTGTAACCACGACAACAAACAATCACAAATGTTTCTTTGAAAATGGCAGATCGCTGAACTGTTGAGAAGAAACTACAAATCTGACCTGGAAGTATCCATGCAGGCCCAGTGCGACAAGTTTGATGATCATCTCAGCTGCAAAGATCACACGGAAGACCTGCACAGTTCAAAGGGGTCAGAGGTCACAGGGTAGAAGCATGTTTTGCATCCAATTCATCCAACCATCGGCAGACAGGCGAACGAAAAACCTCGAACACACCGAGTCCCGTGCAGAAGTAGAAGTTCCAACAAAACAATAATTTTCCTGTGAAATGTCACCCATGTAAAGGTAGATCACTCTGACCAGGCATCACTGTTACTGCAAAGACTCACGGTGTAAATAAACCTCAGTAAAGCTCCCTCTGAATCCCAGCTGATCCTTACTTTTCTCGAGACTTGCCAGAGGTTTATGCTGTACCCCCGTTACATTTTTACCTCACTGTGCTGCTTTTCCTCTCAGTTATGCAGGTCGTTTACAGGTTTGTACCGTTGGTTTGTTTCCATTTGTGATGTAGTTGCTCTGAGTGGACATTTTAAACCACTCTTGCTAGGTGGCTGAAGAACCCGCTAAAAGCATTCATCACTAAATTGGTCATGGAGGCACATCGAAGAAGAACATATGGTCCCTCCGACTGATCAAGTCTACACCAAACTAAGGGAGCAGAATGGAAAAGTCCTGATTTTAGCCTGCAGTGAAGAAGCTGCCATTAAATTAACCAAGTAGGAGATAACAGGGTCTGCAGACACTTCTTCAACACTCACCAGCTCAGCGATGACCAGGGTCTCCATGAACTCCTCCATCATAGGGTAATGTTCCATGGCTGTGAAGATGGTGCTAACAATGATGCAGATGATGATGACCAGGTCAAAGAAAGGGTTCGTGATAAAGGTGTGAAACTGCTGTTTGAGCCATCGCCAGCAGCCACAACAGTCCCCCTTCAGGAAGGCGTCAGTGCAGGTGCAGCACAAAGGCCGGTGGTGCTCCTCTGCCTCTGCAACACAAAGCTACTCTGTGAGGCCACAAACTGTGTCAGCATTAAGTTGTCTGCAGAGCCTCGGCTCTTCGCGTTTGTCTGTGACTGCTCTCAGTGACAGAGCGTGTTGTCCTGTCCCAATGAAGGAAGGTGGAGGTTAAAGAGGTGGAGGTAAATATCTGTTTACCTTCAACGTATTCTTGCTTAGTAGCTCGTATACCAGCTGATTTCTTCTTCTGCAGTGAGTCCTGTTGCTCTGGAGTCTCTGCCCTGCTGGAAGCCTGCTGTCCATAACAAAACACCCAAACTCAGTTATGCTAAATGACGATTTCAGCAGAGCCATCCCACAGTACTCTGAACAGTTTCCAAACAGGGTTATTTTGTCTCAGAAAGGTCACGGCTGACACAATAAGTTGAGAAGAAGCTGGTGAAAGGTTTTTGGAACAGCTGGATTTTAAATGCTGCCGACAGGTCTGCAGGATTGGTCACATGCTAGACACAGAAGGATATTTAGATGAAGAATAGGACGTGTTTGATATATGAACAGAACTAAAGCC
>NW_005191979.1:0-1719 GCF_000239375.1 Pundamilia nyererei
GTTCTTAATTCGTGCCTGTTGTGGAGGGAATTTCAGGCCCTGGAAGAGGTTTGCAGTTTCAGACCACCGCTGTTCAAAACGGTGATGCTTCTCATTATCTGTGTCCACAGCTGTGAACGGGGCAGTTTTCAGAACTTCACTTGGTTTGGTGTGAGATTTAGTAAAAAAAAAAAAAAAAAAATTGGAATGGTATCAAAAGAGTGAGAGACATTTTTCTGAACAAAGCAGAACTAGATAATAGTTAAATAGTAATAAAATAATTGTAATCTAGATAAATATGACTCAAAGGTTTATAGAATTTGGTTAAATCAGCCAAATCCATTAAAAATGTATATAAAGTCCTTATTAAGTTGTTATAATTGAAGAGCCTTACAGTTTTCTTCTAATTTTCTACATTGTCTTGTATAGAAATAAACGACTTCAACAATTTGCATTATAATTTAACTATATGAAAAAAAAAAGATTTCTGTAAAGTCCAGAGAGCTGCGTCTTTCCAACAAAATCACTCCACGAACTCCCTGTATTTTGATATTTGGTACAATTTCCAGTTGAATAGCTTTTGAATTATTTCTTGTCTAAACATGTGGGAGCAGGTACATCTGAGGTGTCACTGAGCAGTCCTTTGTTGTAATGCAAACATAAAAGTTGAAGAAGCAAGAAAGGGAACTAGTGCCATGATTTCCTGTAACTGAAGCCTCATGCTGCTTTTGACTTTATTTGAACCTGAACATGTGATTGTGCAGGTGTTACAAAATGTAGCGCAAACAATATGGCCTCGGTTATCTTCTACAGCAGTCAGTGAAATAATAATGCACATCTTCACGAAAAAAAACCCCACACTACTCTGCACAAATTAGTGACCAGGAACTGGTTGTCCCACCCATGACAGCAAGAACTGTAATCATGCATTTGTGATGACTGCCGTTGAGTCTTTCACATCACTGTGGAGGAATTTTCTTCCACTCCTCTGCAGAACTGTTTTATTACAGCCACATTTTTATGGTTAAAGGTTAAACGGCCTGTTTAAGGTCATGCCGAAAGCATCTCATGTCCAGACTTTTCCTAGGCCACTCCAAAACTTTAATTTTGTTGCTTTTGAGCAATTCAGACGTGGATTTTCAGGTTTATTTGGATTATTGTCCTGCTGGATAGAGAGCAGAATTCACAGTTCCAACAAATTATGGCAATTCATCCAGGTCCTGAAGCTGCAAAGCAGCCCCAAACCATCACACTACCACCACCGTGTTTGACTGTCAGCATGATGTTCTTTTTATGAAATGCTCTTTTTTGGTCAGTCTCTGTTTTTTATTGTTGACCTTAACAGAGGAAAAGGAAGCCTGCAGATCTGTATATGTTGTTCTGGGTTCTTTTGTGAGTTGTGAATGTGCTCTTGGATTAATTTTGCAGTGGGAGATTCCCAAATTCTGGGAAGGGTCAGCACTCTTCCAAGGTTTACCTGTTTGTAGATAAAGGCTGTCACCATGGTTCATTGGAGTCCCAAAGCATTAGAAATGGCTTTGTAAACTTTTACAGAAAGTTTCTTTAAATTGTGATGTGATATCTCTTTTTTTGAGATCTTTAATTTCTCAAAAATTTCACTTTGTCCAACGGGTTCTAGTTAAGTGTTTTCTTGATTCAACAGGTCTGGGTGTGGTTAGTGAAACTAACCTCAGGTTTCTACAAATGCGATTAGTCACAGCAACTTTCTTTCTTTTTTTT
>NW_005191980.1:0-1719 GCF_000239375.1 Pundamilia nyererei
CCAGGAGAGACTTGAGCTGCTCAATGCAGGTGTTGATTCGCTCTCTGCGTAACTTCTCCACCAGAGGCTTTCTGAACTGCAGAAAAAAGAACAAAGTCATTAATAAACTTGTTCAGGAGTTTTGTTTTTGTTAGCAACAAAATATATTTTCTACAATTTGACAGTTTACATGAACGAAACCTTCAGTTTACCTTGTGGTTCAGAGTCAGATCCCGAGAACTGGTCATGGCTGGATCGCTATGCTGTAGAGGTCTCTGTAGAGAGAATCTGATCCCTTCTGATTTCATCCCTCCTATTTATACTCCATCATCTCCATATGAATGTGTGAGTCTTGGTCTTGTTGAGGTTTCCCACAGTCTGAGCCAAACAGAGAGCTGCTTGAGACAATAAGGCATGTGAGGCAGCGACATTCTGTCATTACCACCGGGAGTATAATAGTTAGCTCCCAGGGGAGCAGGTGGAGGAGATAAAGAGAGTGCAAGAGGGCGCTTTGTGAATCTGTGAAAGGGAGCAGATCTGATATCTCAGCACACCCTTAACATCCTATCAAATACGTGCAAGTTTACTTGAGCTAATTAATAAATTATAGCTCTAACTGATAGGTAGATGACATTAGCTCTTTGCTTGTTTACCAAAAAAACTGAAGAGTGAATTGTGTATTGAATGTATTGTTATATTTAATTTGTAATTTATCAAGATATTTCATTTGATACTTTATTTAAACTTTTATCAAACCTTTTTTCAATAAAAAAATCCAATTTTTCCTGTAATAACATGGTTGAGTGCAAGAGCCTGTGATTTTCTCACTGAAATTACTCAACACGATTATCATGCTGCTGACCACATGCAGTCATCCTTTGACACGTGCCGTATATCCAGTGTGAGTAGCAAGTTGATCTCAGTTTCCCACACTGACTCCCCGCGCTGTGTTCAATTAACCACAAAGGGACTACTGTGACAGATGCTGCCCGTGTGTTGTTATACAAAGAAAGAATTACATCACCAACCATCTGGAGGGAAAAGTTCCCATTGGTTGGCTCTGACAGACAGTTTCAATTTAAAACTGCTGTTAAAAAGTTTATCAAAACTAAACTCAGAATGTTTAAACCTGTCACATTTTAAGTTTTCTAACACTATAATACATTTTGAACTTTGGTGATAATCACTCACTCACTACTGAGTATCAAAGTAATCAACATTTTAACTGTGAGAGTGGGAGGTTTCCTGAAGTGTGCCAAATCCCTCAGGAGAATTAGCCGGCTGCTGGTCGGCTGATCGTTATTCACTCTCAGCTCTGTTCTCCAGAGTTTTCCCACACTTTAGTAAAAAAAATTGACATGTGCCAGTATGTAAGTCAACATATTTTTTTATTGCAAAGGTGTGTGAAATCTTCTGAAAAATCTTGCCAGTTTATTTTTTTTTAAAAAAACTGGTTGTTCAAACCTTTTTGAGAAAAATTAAAATTCAATAATCTTACAACAAAAAACAAAAAAACAAAACAGATTTCTGATAATTAGTTTTAAATAAGAGTTGCATGTCTGCTACTTAAGCTAAACTGGTACACACGGCATATAGCATCCTCTGATGTTTGCTTTACTTTATTGTTATAGCAAAACGTTTTCACTGAATCCCCAACCTGCAAAACACAGGTTTCAGGTGGTGGATGCTTAAAAAATATAAAATAAGAAGAGAGATTAAAAAATTACTGTGACCTGTAGT
>NW_005191981.1:0-1718 GCF_000239375.1 Pundamilia nyererei
AAAAAAAAAGAATAAAAAAAAGGACAGGAGAGGAAGAAGAGGGGTTATATTTAAAAATAAGAACTGCTCAGTGGCATTTGATTAACTTGAAATTTAAAGCTTACAAGTTTTTAAATCAGATATTGGGTCTGTACATGTGACATATTTTTTCATATTATGAAACGTGCTGCAAAACAAACTAAGGCACGTAACTGTGTCATCTAAAGGTTGCATGAGACTACTGGTGTACTGTGTTGAATTTAAAGTAAAGAACAGTGTAGGTTACAGAGTAGCAGAAATATATTTGAAATTAAGCTGAGGATACATAGAATCCTTCACTAAAAGATTGAACTTTGCAAGAACCCCCAAGTCTGATGAAAAACTATATCTAATGCACCATTTATATTTTTTTACATTGTTTATTTTAGCTATAATATTTGGTGTGTTGACACAACATAGATGTTCATTGCCCCATGACACCAATTACACTGTGACAATTTTTTTAACACAAAATTTATTTTTTTCATTTAGTATTGACTCTTGCCAAAGACAGAAAATCTACAATGATGCCATATATTAGTATTAGTGCAAATCCACAGAAATTAATATCAGAGAAAGAAAGCCTATGTATTATAACAGTAACCGTAATGGTCATGCTACATTTATAATAGTTAATGCTGTTATTAGTAAATGTGTTACTCCAGTGGTCCCCAACCCCCGGGCCATGGACCGGTACCGGTCTGTGAGTCATTTGGTACAGGTGTGAAATATATGGTTTTCAGAGTTTTTATTTTTAATTCGGTTTCCCTGGGTCTTTTTCTCTGTGATATCAATAAATGTTCTTTTAGAAAAAATAAATAACTTTACATTATTTCCGTTTTTTTATTATCTGACTCTGAACAGTGTTTCGGGCGTCATTGTCCCTCATTACTCCCAGGTGGGACTGTCTCGTTCCAGAGAAACAAGCACAGGGCTGTCACTGATTTAGCGTCATGGTGAATTTTGCAATTTCATGTACTTTATATTTGTTTTGCAGTTGTGTGTCTTATTTTAAAAGAAATATTTATGCATTACCATAGCAACCAGAGAGCATTAAGGGGCACAGAGGAGGATGTTACTCTCATTGTTGTTGGTGCATTTCAGGAGGACACTGCTAATAAATTTACACAATTACACAGTGAATTCGTTTTTATTAATACCACAGTTTTTGTCTTGGTCGTATCATTTTATTTTGTTGTACTCTTTATCCCTGAAACCTTAAAGGCCGGTCTGTGAAAATATTGTCTGACATTAAACTGGTCCGTGACACAAAAAAAGGTTGAGGACTGCTGTGTTGCTCTTTCTTTATTGATTTCTTTCATTGATCATGGTTGACATAGTTAGATAACAAATACGTAGAAAATGTGTAAAAAAAAAAAAAAAAGTATACGTGTACATGTTAATAATTAATAGCGGATTAGTAGATGACATAAAAGCAACCAAAGCAGATCATTTGTCAGAAGTCTGTCAAGTGGTGACATTTCGAAGATGAATCTCAGCAGTTCATTTTTGATTTTGTTGTTTTGTGGCCTGGCTGTGGCCCAGGGTACTATCAAAACCAGGGAGGATCTAAACGTATTCTACGCTAGATTCGACACAGCGAACACCATGAGACCGGACAGTGTGCGCACCGCGGATGACGTCAGTGCGCACACTGTGTCTGAGGAGGATGTGCGGAAGTGCTTCAGGAAGGTGAATGC
>NW_005191982.1:0-1718 GCF_000239375.1 Pundamilia nyererei
AGAATAAATTAGCATCAAAACATCCATCCATACCTTTACTATCTGCAGTGTCACATTCAGGAAGTGAATAAATAACAAGTCATAAAAAATGTCACTAGAATGAGCACATTGAGGCTTTTATTCTTCATTGAGAATAATATGCTCAAATATTTAGTGTGAACTCTGTAAAACAATTTCTTGTGAAAAATAATCTAGTGATTTAAAATCGAGGACTTTACTGTGTTTGAATAGTTATGATTGATAAGGACGATCATATTCAAAGAATTGCTTTTACAGCTGAAATTGTTGGAAATGCACGAAACCTTTAGAATTTTAAATGATGTGACATCTGATGCTATTAGTATCGTCATCAAAAATCATCCTGAAAAATGTTTGCTCATAGGGGGCTCTCTGATTGTTGGGGTTGTCCAGTATTCTTGAAAGTCTTTTTTTATGTTACAATAGTGACTGTTGTGAGTTGATGTTACATAAATAAAACTGAATTGGACTGAACTGAATATTATTTAGTTCCCACAACTGTTTCACAAGGAAAACCTGTAGAAATAAAGGGTTTCTGAACAGTAAGATGGTAGAAAGCTTTTATTTTGAAAACACCCAGGAACTAATGAGTTTGTTGAAAAAGTGGATTACAGTGACTTAAAGGGAGCAGGAGAGCATACACTTTGAAATATTGATGGATTATGACACAATTATGATATAGAGATTTCCAACAGTGCCTGAATCACATTGATGTTTATAGTTTGAGCTGCTTCAAAATGCCTTTGACTTTTAATTATCAGTTTTCTCAAGTTTCATTTCATGCAAAAGTTGACTTCATGAGTCAAGTAATGTGTCTTATCCTGACATTTTCCCTCTTGCATGAAGTTAAGTTCTGCTCTGTTCTATTAAAATATCAGAATTATTTGGGACCAGGAGCATGTGGGTCCATGCAGATTCAGGACTAAGTGAAGAGGATGCTGGAGCCTCTCTCAGATGCTATTGGGAAAAGAGACAGGATACACCCAGGATAGATAAAGAGATGGACAACCATTCATACTCACATTTTCACGTTTGATCAATTTAGAGTCACCAGTTAACATAACCACAGTATCTGCATGTCTTTGGATGTGGAAGCAAACCGGAGAGAGCCCACAGAAACACTGGAGGAACCTGCAACCTCCACAAAGAAAGTCCCCAGCCTGGATGAACCCAGGACCATCCTGCTGTTAAAGCAACAAGTGTTAAAGCTATAATGAGAATCACACAATGATTTTTCCTAAGCTTTGCTGTCATGTCTTAAATAAAATGAACTACCTCACTGCGGGTTAGCATAATACTCGATAAAACACAAACTGGAAAAACACAGTATTTATGACATGGAAGTGAAGTCTCCCTGTAGTCTTCCAAAGAATATAAAAGCATATTTAAATTTTAATTTAATTACATTTTAATTGCAGCAGCTTCTTCAAACTTCTTTCCTATGGTAGAAAGGTGATTACTTGGGTTAAGATACCCCCCACCAAAAAAATTAAACCAAAACAAAAAAGAAAGGAAAGAAAAAAGCTTGAAATATTCCCAAAAATAACTGCAATAAACTGATAGATCCACTTATAAATGATTCTTCAGATCAACTGAATCTGTTTTACAGTCAGATCATTTCCATAGAGAGGCACTTTGCATCAGCAGCACCATGCTCCAGTGCTCTGGGAGAGTTTATAGTCCTGAGAGTTGAACACTGG
>NW_005191983.1:0-1717 GCF_000239375.1 Pundamilia nyererei
TTGGTTCAGATATGAATTTTTAACTCTTGAGATTCTTGTGACACTCGCCTCACCTTACCCCCAGAGCTGTACCTGGCTGTCCTGAAAGGCCGATCCTCATGAGGATTTTTTTTAAAATATGTCACTCAGAAAACATAGAGCTAATGTGACATTATTAAATTGTATACTACAAGCACCAAAAGTAGGGGTGAAGATGCTCTGTCAAGTCTTTTGGCAGCAGCAACAGCCATCACTTCGTCTGCATAATTGCCACTTGAGGCTGATAAGGGAGGTTTAAATCCTGCTTAGTTAAGCTTTAAAGTGCTGCTTAAGAAGGCCGAGGCTGCGAGCCACAATGCTCAATTTGTAGGCTTTAAATGAGAGCTGCAACTAATTATTTTTGATAAATTCTCAGTTTGAAGATTAGTTTTCAATTAATCATGTAAATGTTTTTCTTTAAAACATTAGCAAACTGCAAAAATACCCACAGAAAGTTCACACAGCCCTAGGTGATGTCTTCTTATTTATTTATTTTTTGTCTAAATAAACAATAAACAATAAAGTATGATAAATAAAATAGCATTCAATAAACTATCAATCACAACAACCCAACAGAGGATCTTGACACTGAGGGATGGTACAAGGCTCAGAATACCTCTGTAAATGCTGAAAATTGGTTTCATACATGAAATTGGTGCCTGAATGCAAAACAATATTTGCATCTGGATTATTTAGTCATATTTATTTTTGAAAACATCAAGAGAGTGCCTCCCATTTGTTCTTTTTCCAATGTGATGTGTTTTGTTTTAATCAAGATATAACATATCTAAATAAGGTAATGAACAAATATTTCTGGTTCAGATCTGGATTGACTCCAAATGTTTGTCACTTGTAAGCAATAGTTAAAGTGGTAATTACTAATTTGGGGGTTCTAAGATGCAATGCGGTGTTGGAAAATTACTAGTTTAGAAATAAGTCACAATATATTTTTACAAAATAATGAAAAATGATTGTCCGTTAGATATTTTGTTGAGATTTGCTGTTGCTGGCTCTGAGGTTGACTTCTCTTTGTGGGTTTACATTCTACTGTATGTTAACCTGCTGTAGCTAGCAAGCTAGTACAATGATAAATATAGCAAGTGAGACTAGAGACCATTATCACTGCAGCTTGTCCTAGACCAGTACAGCAGACTCCATTGCTGTGAACTTTACTACAGTACTGCTAGCAACACAATTTAGCCTGCACTTGCTGTCCAGTAATCCCACATAACCTTGGAATAACAGAAATTTGCTTTTCAAAGATGACCAGATAACTACAACACTGTGAAAAGATCCAGTGGAAAGAGAAATGGAAACACTTCCTGTAACCTTAAAATTTCTAGTTGGTCAAGTTTTGCTTGTGGAAAAAAAATAACTCTTGTTGGAAAAGAATCTGGTAGAGACGTTTAGATACAATTACAGCCTATTAAACTTGTTTCACACCGGTAAATAAATAGGTAAATACTTGATCTCAGTGGAGCCTTTGATACCATTGAGCATAACATTGTGCTTAACAGTCTTACGGTTTTAGCTGGTATCGCTGGCTCTACGTTAGATTGGTTTTCTTACTTATCTGGTAGGATTTTATCTGTTACACTCAAAAAAGTGAAATTTGGTGGTTATTGCATTTACAAGACTCTAACATGTAATTTGAACACAATGAATTTATGTTTCTAAGGTGAACGTAATAAAATCATAT
>NW_005191984.1:0-1716 GCF_000239375.1 Pundamilia nyererei
CGGTCGGAGCAGGCACACTCTGTTTTGCCTACCTATTTTTAAATCCCTGTAGAACTGGAACCACGTAAGATAGCACAATAATTTTTTCCTGCATATGAAACCGGAGGAGTTGTACTTACATCTTATGCCATTACCTTGTCAGGTCACGGTTTCCTTCCACATATGGCTTTGCAAAAATGGCATAAAAAGCACTTGCAGCAACAAAAACATAATATTCCAGAAACACGCTTTGTCGACCCAATCAGCTGTTCATAACACTTCCTACGTTGGAATATAGGTCAGCGCGAACTATCGCATGTCCACCATTACCCGCCCGAAACCATAGGTGATGAAATTTTCGCGGAAAATGTAATTTTTTACGTTCAGGGCCTTATAAGCCTATGCTGGTGTTTTTAAAAGTTATGTTTGACTTTATGCTTTTCTGTATAATTTCTGTGTTGCTTAGAACTCAAATTACACTGCTGGAAATAATTTATTTTGATGCACATGCTGTTTCTTTTCAGCAAGTTGGGAAAAGAAAAACTATAGCCAGCCGAAGATACAGCAGTCTTTCACACAAGGCCCTTATGAGAAAACGTCCCAGCACCATAAACAAACCCCAGGAGCCATCTCGCGCTACATTTGTAAAGGCATGGCCTCTGTTTATGTAGTTGAGAAGGACAGCTTTCATGACCTCGTCAAAGTCCTTGATCCAAGGTACGTAATCACTTCAGTAAAGTCGAGTTGCCTCGCTTATATGACGCATGCCGGGCCAAAGCAGAGAAGGATGTTTGCAGTGTCGTGCATTATGCTTGACGACTGAACTATGGATGAGCAGAGATACGCAGCCCTACATGAGCAACCATCCATTTCATTAACAAAGACTGCACCCTCTGCGCTCGCTGTTTACCGACTGCGTACTTTCCAAATGACCACAGGTCAGGTGGTATATTGTGATATATATCGTTAGCATTATATAAAATAATTCATATCGTGATAAATATTTTTGCCATATCGCCCAGCACTACAGGAAATAGTGACAAGCAAAACAGAAACCGTTAAACTGCTTGAGAGAGTTGGCCACCAAAAGTGATAGACACATTTGCCAACCTCAAGGTGAGGTGAAATAGGTTAAAATAAAATAAAAAAATCTGCAGAGCCATAGTAGTATCTGCAATAAAGATCTTTTCATACATAGTATACATTGTACCATAGGCAAAGCTGCCTTTTTTTTAAATTAATATTTTGTACATTTGTACATTTCAAAGACTCTTCTATTTTTGGAGTGCATTTTTATGTATCTGCATTATATTATGCATCCACATTAAAAATGAATCTCTGTCCAAAAAATGCACCCAGTTTACTTTTTACTCACTATGAGCATCATTCATTATTCTCCCCCAGTAATTAAGGTTAGGATATGTTTTTGTTTTTTTTATTCCAATCCATTCTTCTTTTGCAGCATTTAAATAACCTTGATCAGATTTGATGGTTTTGTTACAGACTTTTCAAAAAAGTTTTTTGCCTTTCTTTCACTAATGTGGGGATTAAATTGTGACAAAATGTACAAAACAGTGATGTCATGTTTTGTGATGAGGACCCAGGCACAGAGAGACTTGATGAATTTAATAAAGAAATTTGCAGACTTGAACAGAGATCGCAAAATTATGATGACTCATAACAGAGACGAAGACAACAGACGTCTCATCGTGACGAGTAAAGTTTATCTAGCCTGGC
>NW_005191985.1:0-1716 GCF_000239375.1 Pundamilia nyererei
CCCCCACCCCCCCATACGCAGTGTGTACTAAGCCTCCCTGATGCGGTAATTTCAAATTTGATTACTGATTCAAGCCAAAGGAGTGGCTTTGGATAATGGATTAAAGGTAAAATAAATGGATAGAATCAGCAATGGGGACATAACAATGTAACTTTTCACTGAAGCAAAACCTTGACTCGGCATTCCTGGGTTGGACCACACCCATCGTCACGCATTTTGACATGAACAACACATCTGTGAGTTTGTATAGATCGGCAGGCACTTATAATTCTGCCTAAGGGCTCAGTCACACTAGAAAAAGGACAGAGACCTCCTTGGAACTGGGAATAATCAGTGGCTGTTTGTTGATTCCACTGCTTGCGGCAACCACTTTCTGATTTTCAATTGCATGCCATTTGCACAGATTGCATGGTGAAAAAAATCCTGGTTTGACTTTGAGTGACAACATCCACTCTCAACCTGTCTGCAACATCAAAGTCAGCTGGTTGCCAACTGGTTATTTTCTGGTTAATTGCTAAAGAAGCAGTTTTGCAGAGTGCCTATGTCAGGTAATCACTGTCCAAAACTAACTACTTCTTTTTTTGTGGAGGAGTTTCTGTCATGGGCTGGGTCTGTGACCCAATGTTTGAGTTCTTATATATATTTTGGTATTCATTTATGCCCTAGTTTAGTTCATCTAGTTAATTTCGAGGTTGCTGTTTAGTCCTTTGTTTCTTAGTTGTTTATGTCATCTCCTGTATTCAGTCTCCCTGGTCCGTGCGTCTACCTGTCATGTCTGTGTGGTTATGTTCAGTTCAGGTCACGTCTAATCCCCATGTTTCCTGTTTCACTTTGAACTGTAAAGACAAACTAGCATAACATTTAACATAATGATTGTTTTTAATACTTGAATGGAAATCTGATTTCTATCCTTCTCAAAACTTTTCTCTTAACATCAGAAACATGTCATTTTGTACATAGTTTTTGGTGATTTTTTTTATCTGGCATTCTTGTTCTTGAGTGTAACCAGGGGTTTGCATCTTGTCATAAACACTCTGTATTTATAGTTTATAGTTATAAAGCCATCTTTTATAGGCTTTCACAGTGATACACCTCAAGAGTACTCTTGACCTGGTTAGAGGTTGTGACACTATTTTTCTCAACCATGGAAATAATTCTGTCATCATATACTTTAGTTGTCTTCTCTGCTCTTTCAGGCCTATCGGCATTGCTGAGCTTGTCAGTGCATTTATTATTTTATTGTTTTCACTTTTTTTTTTCACATGTTTTTTCATACTAATAATGGCCACTGACCTTTCACTTGCATAACCGGAGTTCCAGTGAATACACATTAAATCTTGAAACTGTAAAATAGATTCTAAAATACAGGTCAATTTTGAATACATTCCAAAAAAGTTAGGACAGGGGTGCATTAGCTATTGTTGCAGTCTTTTAAGGAGACTGTTTGCTGTAGTTCTGCAAGTGAAATGTTTTCCCATTCTTATTTGTTAGGATTACAGCTGCCCAACAATTTCCCTACTCTGTGTTGTTTCTAATTTTATAGTGCAGCAAATATTTATAATAGGTGGCATGACTGGACTGCAGACAGGCCAGTTTATCACCATATGTACATATGCTTCCCCCCCCCCCCCAAAAAAAAAGAAAAAAGAAGACAAATACTGTCCATAAACACAATCACAACACACACTTATAAAACATTATCTCTCCTTCCCCCTG
>NW_005191986.1:0-1715 GCF_000239375.1 Pundamilia nyererei
GCAGCCTTGCCTCTGTCAGTGCGCCCCAGGGTGGCTGTGGCTACAATGTAGCTGCCATCACCAGTGTGTGAATGTGTGTGTGAATAGGTGGATGACTGAATGTTTAAAGCGCTTTGGGGTCCTTAGGGACTAGTAAAGCGCTATATAAATACAGGCCATTTACCATTTACCAAAAATGAAAAATGTAAACATCTATGTTTAGTGAACTTTGTAGTGTGCTTTGAAGTAGCAGCCAAGAAAGGTGTAATTTAAGTCTACAAACAGTGAACACGCGTGTGCACAACTGTGTGTATCAGCGCGCTTGTATTCAAATGGTTCCCACATGTAATGGTCTGCAAGAGGATGTAGAGAGCCATAGCCCTGTCCCCCAGGGCATGAAGCAGGCATGGAGGAGATCCAGGCCCCAGACATCCAGAGGCCCCAGAGTGCGAGAGCCCAATTAAGACCACCGAAGGGGCATCCGTGCCACCTTCATGGGAAGGGCTGAGGATCCCCAGTAGCCACCGAGCAGAAGCTAGAGGGGGCTGCACCGGCATGCCCGCCGGCTCTGCCGGCAGCCAGCTGTGCCAGAGTGAACCGAGCCACAGGCCCAGAGGCCGGAGGCCTGAGGGCCCCCCGCACCCCAGAGGAGGCCTGACTGAGCAACAGGCGCCAGGCCCTGCCAAGTAGCCACCGGGAGTGAGCTGGTACATACCTGAGCCCCCAGCCCCGGACACCAAGAACCACCAATGCACCGACCCCTGAGGGCATCAGTCACCGGCAGGGAGTGTGGTGACGGGAGATAGACCTCCACACTTTGGAGGGCCTGGGAGTTCCCAGAGAGGTGGAGTCTAAGACCCAACCTGACATATAGACACAGACAAACAGGCACACACAGACACAAACATGCATTCCCACCCTCATGCACACATATACAAACACTCAGCACTCACCCAACGTAAGGATTGACATAAATTGACATGTACACACAATCACACACCCCAAACATACTCTATACCCCGGGTATAGAGTGAAGCTTACTGCCACACCACCATGAACACGCCCGATCTCGTCTGATCTCGAAAACAGTCACTGTCACTAACCACTGGAGCTTGCTCGGTGAGCGAAGGCTGACAGTGGCGTGAACGCCGCTTTCTCTGGGAAAAGGGAGGCGCTGACATTTCTGGTGGCGTTATGTCCGGTGACTTATGCTGAGAGTCCTCTGCCTGGTCGGGCAGCGAATCTTCTGGCAGGCCGGGCAGGTGCGTGGGTGGAGTTGGAGATGAAGGTGCAATTAATTGAGAAGAAAGTCCTTTTTTTTTTCTTTTTTCCTGTCCCGTTTGGCTCTTTTGCCATCAGAATTGTTGTCTAAAGGCGAAGAAAGATGCCCAATGGATTTACTTTACCAAATGGACCATCCCAGCCCTGCCGTAATGTTCTATTTGATTCACCTTTTTTTATTGTTTATTTTATTTCATTTTCACTTGCTAAATACGGGACAGATTTGACTGGGGAAAAGAAAAGGGAGAAAGAAAGAGGGAAAGAAAAACAGCGGGGAAGAGGGACGGGGATAAAGGGCAAAAAACAAAAAACAACAAAATGAGCAGACAAAAAATTCAAATATCAATCACCTGGATAATCTGTTGAGAAAGAAAAAAGAAAAAACAAGCAGAAGAAAAAAAAGAGCAACATAATAAACAACATCATGATGATATATGGGAATATAACAGTAAATA
>NW_005191987.1:0-1715 GCF_000239375.1 Pundamilia nyererei
GGAGGTCAAGTGGTGGAACGACACTTGGCTCCAGGCAGGTCTCCCTCATGCATGAGTAACAAGAAGAACTTTGCCTACTTCGTGTCTTGCTTGCTGTGTAATTATATTGCCTTCAACGTTCCAGCAAATAGGTTCAAGCTACAAACCTATCAGTTACTGTAACTGATAGGTACTGTCCCAACACTGATGATTACTATACCTTTCTAATGTGACGTTGTTGTCCCTGGCTCTCTTTCTCTCCGGCTCTGTTCCTGTGCTACTGAGTGTAACTACCGCCCCTCCCCCCTCTTCCCAGCGTAAAGCACAAGGCCCGCATGCTGAGTGAAGCGAAAAAAAGTGCGAGAGAGAGGGTGAGAGAAAGAAAAAGAAAAAAACCCACGGCTCGCAATAAGGAGCCGGCTCGCGTCGGTCACGTCAAAGATCCGGCTCTAAGAGCCATTTCGTTCGCGACCGACCCATCACTACTCCACTCGTATTTGGAGTGAAATTGGTTTGCCGAGAGGAGATGAAAAACACTTTTAAAAAAGTTCAAATTTTCCACAGATACTGCAATGTGTTGTCGCAATAATCGTGTAGTGAAAATCAGGTATTCCAAATAGCATGTGTTTAGAGGTGCAGAAAAGCTTTAAGAAGAAGAAAATTGAGTGAAAGTAATTTAAATGCATTTTCTACTTGATAAATCCTGACTCTTAACACTAATCCATTTTAGACCTTACCTGAATCCAAGGCTACCTGTTATAGTGTCATCATCTGACAAGTAAGTGTAATTACAAACGTTTTTGACCTCATCTTTTAAATTGGGAAGAAACCCATGTTAAGTTGATAGTTGGACTTCAAGAAGTAGAAATACAAGGTTTTTTTAACCCTAAAATTTGCACAATTTATTCATCAGATAAGGACTCAGCTGCATTTAGAGATTTCTGATTCCTGCCATAGTAAAGATAACACTTTTTATATAGCAATGCTATTATCAATTTTGTGTTTATAGATGAGAAATTGTTAGAGAAATTATGAGATCCCAATCAACCTTTATGTGTGTGGGGAAAAAAGTAAGCCTACATGGGTTTTTCAGCATCGGAACAGCTGTTTCCGGAATTTGAATGCTGTGTAGAAACAAATTTGAGAACCAACTTCCCTATGGTTCAGATGTAGGAGTTTCATGACATCACTGTTTAGAAATTCACAATTGTCAGGACTTCACTATATGTTGAAGAATCCAATCACAAAGCAACCATTCACACTGACGTTCAGACCTATAGGAGTGGAGCAATTTAGGCTACATCCACACTAGCCCGGATAGATTTGAAAACGGCTTTTTCGTCTGAAAGCGCTCCACGTCCACACTAGCGTTTTCAGTCGTTTTCACAGAGTTGAAAACGCTTACGTTCCAGTCCTGCGCATGCGCAAAAGCGATTGAGAATTAAAGAATTGAAGAAAAGCTATCCGGACCATGTACAAAGTGATATTAATCTTTTTTAGGGCTGTCAAAATTGAGAGCAATCAAAACAACTGCTATCTTTGTTTAATTGGTCACATGACTGCATCACATGACTAAAATGCGTCATCATTTTAGAAAGTCTGCGTTTTTGAGTGTCCACACTGCGACGGGACTAAGGATGGGTATCGTTTAGGTTTTATCCGATACCAGTACCAAACCGGTACTTTTGAAACGGTGCCGGTGCTTAAACGGTGCTCGAACCGGTGCTTAAAGAATG
>NW_005191988.1:0-1713 GCF_000239375.1 Pundamilia nyererei
AACCACAGAACAGAAAAGCTGCACATTTAACAAAAGCGTGACTGGCAGGGTGAGGTCAGCAGCCGTGGCTTTTGTCCTACATCTCTGTTACCTGTTACACTCATTTTTCTTTTACAATACTTCTCTGGTTTCTTTGCAATGCTGTTAGTCACTGCCTTCAAAATAAGTTTTCAGACTGCATAACTTAAAAACAAAGCATGTTATTGATGTGAAAATCTGTTTGGTTTGTATCTGGTTGCTTTGAGTTGTACTGTCCATTTCCTGTTTTCTGCCTCGAGTCCAGAGGGACTCAAAGCAGGGTCACTACATCTCCATCTTCCCAAAAGCCAGTTAAGGGTGTTGTTCAAGTCCAACTCAGTGTGTGTGTGTGTGTGCCTGCCAAGCATCAAAGTGATATCAAACATCAGACTCTGAAAAGGGCTGGAGAGAAACCCTGACCTCTGAGAGTGAGTGGCAGATTATAATATGTGGTAAACTCTGAAGGCTATCCTGGGCTCCTGCGTCCAGCTCTTTTCCACAGCTTTTATTGTTTTTAATGTCAAAAGAAAGGGAAGGAAAAATTCTTTAAGCAGGGACTCACTGTTGTCTGTAGACACTATAAATGTGTTGGGTGTTGTGTCTCTTCCTCCACCTCCATTTTCAAAGGCTCCGTATCCCTCACTCTCCTGAAGCTGCCAGTTTAGACCAAACAGGTGCATGGCTGCAAAAAGGAGCAGACGAACAGGGGGGCAAAATGTTTAGTGTTCAGCAGTAATCTATTAGACACTCAAATATGCAAGCGAACACCAGTCTAACCATTCGCTCACCTCCACACACACACATAAACAAGCATCAGGTGTGTGTTTGTGTTAAAGCATCAGACAACTTTAGACATCAAGCTCATCTCCTGCTACATCTCAGTTGAGAAATAAGTAGGATAAAAAGTGAAACGAGTATCCACCAGCTACAGAAACATCCACAACCACACAGCTCATCACAGATCTCAGCTCAAACTGTTGTTCACTCCTACAGGACAAGGAGCCTCAGAATTATGTTGAAACAAAATGAGCAAGCGTGTCACATGTTTCAGATCACAAACAAACCTGACTAACACTGAACATGCAGTTTTAAATGAAAATCAGATTTATTAAGTGAAAAACAATGGACCTGTCTCGCCCTGTGTGAAAAAAGAATTGCCCAATAATAAGTTGTGCTGCTGGCAGCGAGAAGAGTAAGTAAGTGTTTGCGATATGGATTTCTCACATCCCCGCGGAGGAATGTTGTCCATGTCGTCTTTCTATAAAATTGGAGGGTTATGAGAACAGCCTGTTTAAGGTCACGCCAGGTCATCCAGATCCTGAAGCAGCAAAGCAACAGCAGCCCATCATACTACGACCACCATATTTGACCTTTTTATGGAATGCTGTTCATTTTGCACCACATGTAACAGGATGCAAACCTTTCAAAATGTTTAAATATTATGCCATAATTCCACAGAATAGTTTCCAAAAAGTCTTGTGGATCATGAACACGTCTGTGTGTTCCTTTAGTCAGCAGAGGTTTGTTCTTTGGAACTCTGCCAGTCTTTATCTCAACCTTGAATCATGAACAATATCTTATCTGAGGCAAGTGAGGTTCTGGGTTCTTTGATGTTGTTCTGGGTACTTTGATGTTGGTCTGGGTTCTTTGATGTTATTCTGGGTTCTTTGATGTTGTTCTGGGTTCTTTGATGTT
>NW_005191989.1:0-1713 GCF_000239375.1 Pundamilia nyererei
TGAATTTGGACTTTGCCTTATTTTTGTTTTTACTACGTGTTACTGATTGGCACCTTGCTGCTGACTTCAAAGTTATGGTATTCACACACTAAAAACTATGTATTATTGAAAACTATAATTTTGAAAAAATAATTTACTAGAATTTATACATTTTATACAGTTATGGATTTGAAACTGTCTCCCTTTTGCTAGGAAGAACAAAACACAAGTCAGGAAATGGACAGTCTTGCAACTCAAGTAAGTTCAATGCAGTTTTATTCTGATTTCATATTATCTGTAACATAGATTACACATTCAAAATCTGAACATTTCACATGGTCTTGCCCTGAAGAGTTTTTTTAAAGGAAACAGGACAAGGTAAGGCATGTTCAATTTAATTTGTCAGATGAGTGTGAGATTCCCCGGTATAACTCCATGGGTGGTAAAACCAAGAATAATGACTCTGTGTCATAAGAATAATGTATTGAATATTGAAAATGAATTGGAGTTAAAAAGAAATACATCCTGAGAAATTATTTTGTCTGTATTTTTAATCTCAGTGTTTAAGTGATTACATAATGAGGAAATTAGACCGTGACCGTTTGGGTGTGGTAAAAAGAGGAACTGTCAGAAAATAACACAACAGGAAATGTATAAATTCGATGATAGAATTTCGATTCCCTGCTCATTGTTTTCTGACCTAAACTGGAGTCGAGAAGAGGAAGTCAGCGAGCCCTGTACAGGGTTGCGCAATTTCTTAAAGTTGGATTCCTTCCAGCCCAGGAGGAAGACGATTTTATCCGTGGCCAGGATGGTCTTTCTTCCTTTCCAAAACCCACTGCAAACAAAGTCGTAGATATTTAGCAACAGGATAGAGAGAGTACAGTATTGTAGGATGGTTAAGTATGAAGTGATTTTAAGTGTTGTAATTGAGCTGACCCTGCTAAAATCTTGCTTAAATAAAATTCCTATCTGCAGTTAAATTTGTGGACATTCGTTGTATGGTTCTCATCCAAGATTAAAAGGTTATACTTTGATAACAGTTTAGAGTTCTTATGGGTTATTCTAGTCAATTAATAAATAACACACCCTTGGGACCGTCTGTCCGGGTCTCTAAAATATACTTAGCAAATAACAAGTGCCATAGATCTAGATGAGAGCTGCCTTCAACATGTGGCTGTCAATTGGGTCTCACTAAGGGTTGCTGGTGGGTACCCAGAGTCAGAGGATGTGCAGGGTGGGCGCCTGGATTAAAGCAGTTAGAAGTTAAGCGAGTCCTCCTCACTGCCGTCTTAAATCAGTCTCAGTTCACCTAATAAAATACCCATAGTGATATAAAGACTCTGACCTGTTAGATGGAGAGTGGGTCCAGACCTCCTGTACAGGGGTAACTGAAGTCTAACAAATTTTAATACAGTTTTTACTGAAAAGCAAAAAGCTGATTTTATAAATTGAAAATCAGAATTTTGACAATTTCATCACAGATTGGATTGAAATTTTACATTTTAGAGCATGAGGTAGGGATTTATTAAAAGCCTCACAATTTTTAAAGACTAATGTGTTTTTTCTATACTGTTTAAAAGTCAAATGTTTATGTTTGTCCTCAGGTTGTCCCATCCACATCTAATAAAGGTGAGATACATGTACAGTGTTAATTAGTTTTGTTGATCTAAAATTCATCCAAGTTTTCAAGGCAGTAATATTTTTGTTTGGACTAAATAAATCTGCTGACAA
>NW_005191990.1:0-1713 GCF_000239375.1 Pundamilia nyererei
AATCTATAATTGTATAAAATAACATAGTTATGCAAATACGAAACAAAAGCTAAGCTCCAATGGACAGTCAGTCTGCTCAGTAAAAGGTAGTTTTGTATAAAGAGGACAGCATTTCAGAGCTATGGCAGAGAAATACTCCCCTACTGTGAGACACAGTGAGGATTACTTTGGTTCCAGGCACTGGGTGTTATTCTGGAGGGCCTCTCGGTCCAGTGCTGCAGCGAGGCAAAGAAACACGGCTGGCCTCTGTTTTGAGGACCCTTCCAGAAATCTGTTCCTGGGCTCCAGCTCTGTAGCCGCTCTGACAAACAGCCGTCACCACTCAGACCTTCACCAACCAACTTCCTCTTGAGATGAACCCAATCAAATTTAGGCCTATTAATATTCTGATTTAAGTAAGGGAAAGCATGTTTACATCAGGGGTGTGACTTTATAGCTTTTCAGGAGCAGAAGCCAAAGTGAAAGTGAATCAGTGTCTCGCTGGTGTCTTTAAAGTTATTTCTCAGCTGTTTGAAACAAGAATAGTTAGAATTCTAGAAATACTGAGGTTAAGCCACAGACAGAAGCTGAAGACGTTCTTTAGAGGAAACTATCCTGTGGAAATGCTTACGAAACCATTTCTAACTATATTTTCCAGGAAGTCCTTAAAATAAGCTTTTGATTGATGATTTGATTTCTCTACAACAATCTCAGTTGTTTCAAAGCCATCTCCACTGAAGACTTTCAGCTAAAAGTAGTTATTTGTATACAGTATGCAAAGCTCACAAATGCTGGCACGAGCCCAGCGTGTACATGTTTTTTTAATCTTAAATTTAAAGCGTTGGTCCTGCGTCTGTGAACTAGATTTATGTAGCCAAAAATCCAAATACCTCCCAAATTCCTGTCAGCCCATGTGATAGTTAAACACTGGTTTGCCTGTTGTTTCATGCAAGTAAGTAATGTTGAGCAAATGTAATAAATTTGCGAGGGAAACAAAGTCAGCCAAAGCAACAGTAACAGTACTGAGGCTGCTGTGTCATGAAAAGCCGAGATTAATGTGAGATTAATAATTCACAACGTGAGGAAAGAATGTAGCGATTCCTGGCTCAGCTCAGACAATCCTCTGCAAAATAAAAACCACCAACCGCGTCCAAATTTTTATCAACAACACTCTGTATTAGCATATGTTGTGCAACAGACATGTTTTCCACACCCATACAGATCACAGCTGTAGGTTAAGTCTTGTTCGGTAGCTGCATGTATCTGCCCCGTGTTTGGCGTTTCTGCTGTTAAACCAGTAGTCCATTACTGGCCCTTGAAATGGATACCCAGCCTCTTCTATCATGAAATAGTGGGATTACGCTATTAACATTGCACTCATTACCGGTTTAACACTGAAATCAGACACGGTATCAAAGTCTTTCTGTAATACGAAGAATGACATATTAGGTAATATCATCTTACCTAAGCTTAAGAAAAGCACGTAACAAATCCTTTTAAGGTGTTATTATGTTATTGTATTTTTCATTAGAGATGTCTGATAGTGTTTTGTGTAATTATCCAGCCTTCTAGGGGAAAAGTAGTATATTTTTTGGAGATTGCTCTGTTCTGGAAATGTTTTCCATTTGCCCTCTGGGCTTCGTTATTGTTGGCTGGGTCTATGCAAAAAATGACTTTTATACTGTTGGTATAACATATATGTTTGAGAGAAAATGCAAAGTTTTGTGATAACCC
>NW_005191991.1:0-1712 GCF_000239375.1 Pundamilia nyererei
CCTCCTTGGTTGGGGTTACCTCCTTGGTAAGGGTAACCTCCTGGTCTGCCTGGTTGTTGGGGGTAGCCTCCTTGGTTGAACTGTGTGGACTGTTGGGTCTTAGACTTAGTGTCCTGATTAGGTTTTGTTTTTGAAGGCTTCTTAAAAGCATTCATTATCTGAGGAAACTTTCCTCTTTTGGAAGCCAGTGAAGGTTTAATGTGAATGACGAGAAGAGGTAGACACAAGATGGCTATAAGTGTTGGCTTCATCTTTGTACCACTGCAGAGAGAAGTCAGAGAAGAAAGCAAACAGGAAGACAATAGTAATATTATAATTTATCCTCTGTAGGCCACGAGGTTTCATTTTTCACACCTGGAGTCTTCCTCCTTTTCTTTGTGTGCAGTCTATTTTTGACTAAACCCCCCATAGAGTTGAGTGACATAATATTGTAAATCTGCACAGCCCTGCCTTTAACAGCACTGATCCGTACTTGCGCAGTGCTGTCTTATGATTATTTAATATAAATGAAAAACTCACTGAAACCTTAAAATGCATGACCCTAACTGTGAAGTTAGAAAAACCTCTGAATAATCTTTGAAATGCATGTAACTGTATCAGTGCATTGCATCAATTACAACCGTCATATGCGTTTGCACGACACATTCTTGCCCTACTGTTATCAACACGAAGCTGTAGGTCCGTTAAAGCTGGCGAGCTTAAAATAGAGCAGTCTTTCAGCAGCCAGCCATATTTATAGCTGTTTTTAAAACGCAAAACACTTTCTTGAATCGCTCCCCGCCACCAAAAGGAAAACCAAGAAGTGCACAAAACTTATCTATCACCTGATGTCTACGTGAAGTCTCTCACCAGGTCGAGCCTGTAATCATGAACACGTTGGCTCAGTTTGCTCTTTGAGAAGAGGCGGGAGGACACCATAGCGTGTAAAACATTCAGGTTAAGACAAATTCACCCCAAAGCACACAAACACATACTGACCTGTGCTTCCAGCGAGTCCACGGCAGCACTGCTTGTGTATGAGATAAACTTCAAATGTCAGCCCCTCCTGTCCCCATGGCGACAAAAAATTCAACCCCCTTCCCGTCACCATCTCCCAAAATACACCACAGACATTCACACACTCACTCTGTCATTCATTGTCAATCTCGACCCAGAGAAAACACATTCATTTAAACCTTCGACTCAAGCTCAAACTAGAGACAACAACTTTTCTGACTCTTTTAAAAATGTCTTTGATATCCTTCACAGCGCAGGTGAGCAGCTCACGGTGTCATCCATCCACAGATGTTGGCATTAGATGAAAGGTTTTAGATTTATTTTTTTTTTATTATAATTTACTGAAAAGTCATCGGGATGTTTCTCAAAACCATAAATCTAGATTTCCTTTGACTACGAGATCTTCACATTTCTAAACCAGGGGTTAGACGTGTGGGGTGCTGCCCCCTGGTGGGCCATGAGGGTGTTGCGGGGGGAGAAGAGTAGTGTCTCTTGGTTTGTGACATTCTTAAGTTTGGGAATGAGTGATCTAAACTCATTTTCACAGAAGTCCATATTAAAAAATCCAAAACCAGTTTCAGATGAAGGGCCAAATGACTGATACACCATGCTGCTGTTGCACTCTCTTCTTTTTCCTTTTCTGTGTTTCTCCATATGATGAAGGCCTCAGAGCAGCTCTGTTTGGATGTTGCTGCCCAGCAGCATCAATGTAATGC
>NW_005191992.1:0-1711 GCF_000239375.1 Pundamilia nyererei
TATATATATATATATATATGTATATGTAGGGTTAGTTTGACACCTATGCCTTATACTGTCATCACTGCCACCCTGCTGCAACTGACTGAAGCATCCTGATGCCAGGCTGAGCATGCATGACGCATGATCCCGCGTGATCCCTTGCATGACCATCTGACTGTTCTTGGTGGAAGTGACTTGACAGAGCTATCGAGATGAAGTTCTCTAACCTATACAACAACCTGGCCTGTGGCAGTTTGCGTGTCGCCTCCACATTGCCAGAGATCACTAGCATATCCAGACACTTCCTTGGCCAGCATTTAGTGTTGATGTCTCTCCCACTGAATATGCCTGGGTAATTTTGGGCTGGCATGTTCATTAGAGGCAACCAGAACCCATTGCAGCTGGATGCTGCATTTATCTATGAATGGAAAGAAATTGCTCAACAACAGATCTGCAGTTTGTGCTCAGACAGGTGACTGCTTGCACCTGTCTGAGGTAATACTGTCAAGCACCGTCATTATAACAGTCTTGTACTATACATACAGTGTATATATGTGTTTTGTTTCTTTCTTTCTTACTACTATTGTACATCAGTAAAGTGCAGGAGCCCATTTTTCCAACTAGATAAAAGTCTAATACAACCCAAGAAAACAGCTTAGCCATGAATCACACTTTGTAATATCTGTGTTTGGATATTACAAAGTGATTTTATTAAACAAAATGGCCTATTAAGGTTAAATATGAGCTAAATATGATATTGTAGTCCATTCGTAAGAGTGTTTTGAAGTGCTTATTTTACTAGGTGACCTCTGTGAGGCAAACTTACAAAATGCTGTATGCTATCTGTGAGGCTCATATGCAATTTCTTAAATCCAAATCAAATCAAAACAAAGCTTTTTTTTTATGCAATGAAAGGTTCATTAAAACAATGTAAATATACATTTCAAAACAATTCATGGCAACAGTTGCCAAGTCATGATGATGTCATGGGCTCCATTCCCCAAATTCCACAGTTAGGTTTGATTTTGTGATCTGAACACTTCAAGACAAACTGCAGACAAAAAAACTAAGAAAAGCAGTCACAAAACTCAAGATGAGTGAAGAAGGCCAGCTGCCATACAAGTCGAGCTCAGTGTATAACCTCCGTTTGGAGGGACAATTTTGTGATGCAATCATCAAAGTGGAGGATGTTGAATTTCCGGTCCACAGGATCATCCTATGTAACTGTACGCCGTACTTCAGGTGAGTTGCTTACCTGATAATGTGAAGGACAGTTGACTGATTTATACCTGTGAAAAATGTAATTCATGGTCTTAGTTGGTGAAACAGTGCCAACCAAAAGGAACAGGTTGAATCATAAAACTTTTCTGATAGAAAGACTTTGTCACGGTCAACTGACAGATACACCCAAAACATAATGCAAACATTTGCAGATTTCATCATTACCTTCACAGAGCTCCAGATTCCACTTCAGTAAATGTGCCATTTAAAAAGCACTGTGAATCACTTGGTGATTGTGTGAAGTCTAATTGAAGTGTTTTATTAAGTTACATTAATATCTTCCCCACTGTTAATGAGACAGTAAGACACACCAGACTTCCTGATACTAAAAAGGTTGAACTGTGTTATACAGTTATACGCTGAGCAAAAGTTTTGAGTTGCCTCTCATTTTTTTATATTTTGCTTTGAAACAGATGATTTTTTAAAAGTCCACTTGAGCAATAGTTCT
>NW_005191993.1:0-1711 GCF_000239375.1 Pundamilia nyererei
GCTGACAGCGGCAGTGGAACCATTTACAGTAGAATCAGCCGACAGTAGAATCAGCCGACAGTAGAATCAGCCGCGGTGGAATCAGCTGACAGTGGAATCAGCTGACAGTAGAATCAGCTGACAGTAGAATCAGCTGACAGTAGAATCAGCTGACAGTAGAATCAGCTGACAGTAGAATCAGCTGACAGTAGAATCAGCTGACTGCAGCAGTAGAATTCTCTGGCTGTAAATAGAACCAGGTGATTGGCTGTAAAGCATGTCAATGGTAGCGCATGTGCTTCATCAGTCGGTGGTTCTGGTTGGCTGGACCTTCATCACATTTGGTGAGATCACTGATGATGTCACCACCACTGTGTGTTGTGTGGTTGTTTTTGACTCCTCCCCTCTCAGACGCACCACCGATAGAGCGAGAGGATCTATTCGTGCAGAAGCTGCGTCAGTGCTGCGTGCTCTTCGACTTCATCAGCGACCCCCTCAGCGACCTCAAGTATAAGGAGGTGAAAAGGGCGGGGCTTAATGAGATGGTGGAGTACATCACGCACAACAGTGAAGTGGTGACTGAGTGCATCTACCCCGAGGCCGTCATCATGGTGAGAGAATGGTCTCCACCACAGAAGAACTACTTCTGGTTTGTTACTCTGTAATTTAAAAAAAAAATTCTTTTCTTTCTTTTGTTTAGTTTTCAGTCAACGTGTTCCGGACTCTTCCTCCGTCCTCCAACCCGACCGGAGCCGAGTTTGACCCTGAGGAGGACGAGCCCACGTTGGAGGCGGCGTGGCCTCACTTGCAGGTACTTCCTGTCTGTTAAAAGATGCAGTGTTTGTGGCATTTGTGAGCTAATGCTAAAAACTAGAACCATCAGCAGACACTTAGAAACCTCAGAAAACGAGAGCCAGGCATCACATGGAACCACAGAAGAAGAGAAGGAGAGGGAACCATAGACACATGAGCTTGGTAAACATTACTTCCTCTCTGGACGCAGGAAGCAGTGAGCAGACCATAAACACAGTCAGTGACACTGCACAGTGTTCCAGCTCAGACCCAGACACATACTCAACAACATAGCTGTGCAGAGAGGACCTCTACACTGGAGACACCAGACAGTTCATAAACACGGTCACTCTGAGGACACCAATGTCCACATGTAGGACAGAGAAGACAGATGGTTTGAAAGAGGAGTGAAAGAAGCATCTATGTTCACTGTGAATGTCCATCTTTGAAAAGAGGGCGGGACTTACGACACCAACTTTCTGCCATCTATAATCCAGTTTTGAGATCCTTCCCAGATAACTTGATGCCCACTCACATCCTGGGCCATCTGACCTCAGGAAATCACATGATAGGGTGGGGCCAGGTTTCACAGTGGGTTCACCTAGAGCAGGGCGATATGACCAAAAATATTTATCACAATATACATTTGAAAATTTGCGTAACGATATAACTGACGCTCCTCCTTGAATCGCTACCTTAACGTGGTGGAGGGGTTTGTGTGTCCCAGGGATTCCAGGGGCTATGTTTTCTGGGGGCTTTTGCGCCCTGGTAGGGTCTCCCATGGCAAATTGGTCCTGGGTGAGGGACCAGACAAAGAGCGATTCAGAAGACCCTTATGAAAAGAATATCGAGGGAACAGTTTACCCTGCCCGGGATAGGGGATAGGGTTACCGGGGCCCCGCCCTGGAGCCAGGCCCGGGGAGGGTGCCCGAGGGCGAGC
>NW_005191994.1:0-1711 GCF_000239375.1 Pundamilia nyererei
TGTAACATATGTATGCATACATGTCTATATGTAACATATGTATGTATACATGTCTATATGTGCCCTATCTCCTCCTTGATGGCTTGGGCCAATCTCTACAAAACCTTGAATGAACATCATCACACATACAACAATTATTAACATCTTTATCATAAAAAAATCTTGTAAATAAAATATTTTTGGATACTTTTTTTATATTATATCATCTTGTCCCATTTGAATGCAATGTAATGTTCTTTACTTGTTTTGGTTACATGTGTCACACTCAGTGTATGTTAACCATACATAACTTGATGGTCACTAAAATTTTAATCCCTAATGGAATTTTGTTCAAGTCACCACTAAATATGAAATGAATAATTTGAAACGGTGGTTTTTGCTAGTATTTCTTTGCCTCTGCCTCTTTAGGAGCTGCCAATCATAGATCAGCTGCCACTACCAAAAGGGAAAGTGTGACAAAGTGGGTGAGAACACCATTTGTCCATATTCTTAGTTAACATTCTTGTTTTGATTCAGCCATATCTCATATGTATTCTGTAGCAGGCAAACATGTACTATCCCGGGTTTGTTTATGTTTTGCACTTTCACAGACTATGTAATGTAACATCTTGATTTAAATCAATTCTGAAAAGTTTGTTAAGTTAACATGTTATTTATTTCAACTGTTAATTTGTCTAGTTTGAACTCACATTACCTACCTGTGTTCCAGGATCAAAAGGAGGAAATAGAGCTTCACTTCCTGTATTTATAGTTTCCTGGTTAGTCTGAGGTCACCAGGTGAAGAAGGGGGAGAATCCTTGTAATTTAATAAAGTTGATTTTAGAGTGTGTTTGTAGAGAAATGGATTTAGTGTTGTGATATGTATTGACTACACCTTAGAGTTTTTATTGCTAGGAAAGAGTAGCAGTATAGGATTGAGTAAGGAAATGTTTGTCTTACCTACGGAATGGAAAAGTCCAGTGCTGAGCTTGTTTGGTTAAGTGGACTATTTAAGTAGATGAACGCAGGTGTTTGAGGAGAAAGGACCAGGTCAGTGTAGCTGTGACCTTAATTTCTGTTGATTTAAGTTCAGTTATTTTTATTTCTACTGAGCTAACTATGGAGTTGAGTTTCTTATTTATTTTTTTAAATATTATTTGGTCATAAAAATGGTGAATAAATCACTCGCTACACTGGACAGCATCAGTCTTCTGCCATTCTTTAGCCGCTTAGGTCAAATTCTATCGCAGACAGGCATTTGGACTAGGTACAGTGTGAGCTGGGAGGCAGGTAAAGGTGGGGAAATCTTTGTGTTAACACCTAGAATCCTAAATTGGGTTTCAGTTGTCCTCACACCTAAAATATGCCCATAGCTGTCAGAATAATAGGCGTTTTAGCTATATGCCTATGTAGAACCTATGCAAATATGTATGAAACCCATGATTTTATGGAATCCTCCAAAAAACAGTGTGATGCTAATGATGCTGCACATTGGTTGAACACTGATTGGTTGAAAACTTGGCTAGAACAGGAAAGGGAGAGACAGCTGAGTCAAGCAGAAAAGGCAGAAGCATGAAAAAAATTATAATTTCACTGCCCACTGGTGAAAGTAAACAACTGCAACATGTGGACAGTCAGCAAAGCTGGGTGTGGGCAAATACCCTAGAGGCATCTTTATAGCTTCAGCCCCTGCACATGTATTAGGGTCCACTAGGGTCCCTTTGGCACTATA
>NW_005191995.1:0-1710 GCF_000239375.1 Pundamilia nyererei
CACATCATTATATACAGGAAGCTTACAATATTGCTTTATAATCAACGTTAACTTTGACCCACTTAGCAATTCAACCACCCAGATTCTTTTACCATGAATGACAATGTCAGACATGTCAGGTTCTCACCTATGCATTTCTTGCAGGTGTAGCCGCCAACACACAGCAGAAGGAGAGCAACCACACAAGTAACAATAGAAATCAGTGGCTGGAAGCCTTTGCTTGAACCTGCATGATGAATTGTGGTTTAATAAAATGTCTTCAACAGGCCCCGGCTGTTGCCTCATGTTGAATAAAGTTAAAAACAAAAACAAAAAACAAACAGACACCAACTTACTTAGGCCTGTTTCTGGCAATTGCACGTGTAGAAAGTGCCGCCCACAGCGGTAACATCTTAGGTCTGATATTTCAAGCTCATCAATTCTGATGGAGTAGTTCCCGTCTGAATGCTAGTTTGGAAAGACTTTGACTCGGCCATTTCTGGGATCCAGGAACTTAACATGCCCTTCAGATGAAAACTGGACCATCTCTGCCTGCCCTGTGGTTGCGTGGCTCCATGTCACCCAATTGGAGCCAGTTGGTTGAAGATGACATGGTAGGAGCACAGACGAGCCAAGTGAAACGCTCAAACTGAGCTTCTCACAGAAGTCTTCTGTATCCCCACAACATTTTTCATCTTAAAGAGAAAAATGAAATACAGTCAAGTTTTGGTCATTTCATATTAAAATGACCAAAAAGCCATGACTAGACTAGATCCTCTTTTTTATCCCCACAGCAGGTATTCACAACTCTTATGTTTTCAAATAAACTTTAAAAGAGTACATTTTTAAAATGTAATTTAATTATTATGACTGAAAAGAATTCAACAGGTGAGCTAAAATAAAATGTTTCAATGATAAAGCTGATTTAGGTTGTTTATATGACCTGCCTACATAACAACAAAAAAAGCCCTGTGATACTATATAAAAAAAAATGCATTTTTTGTTCGTTAATTTTTTTTATTGAGGAAAAATGTTGAAATATGTATACAGTTTAAAATATTTCCTAATAATTTCTGCACACCTCAGAGCTCACACTAATAAAGACAGCCGTTGCACCGAATAAAGAATTTTTAATCTCTTATTTACACAAATGACTTTAAGTTTAATTTCAGACTAATTGTAAATGCTGGTCTCGCTACATGTTTATTCTTCCTATAAAGTTTAGACAATTTTGAAATTATATCAACTGGGAATACAAGATGAAGGTGAAGATCAGATTAAAAACCAGACAAAGCAGATGCGGTTCTCTTTTTTGATATTGCTTTGAACTACAATTTGAACGGATTTTGGTTGTCTTCAGGAATTTTGACAACATATATTCAAATTCTAAATATATGTTAGACATGTTAGACAATGCTATGAAGCTCGTGAAACATATAACCAAAAATATGCAATCAAAAGAATAATGTACAATATATATTTTTTAAAAAGCTGATGTTTTTGTTGTTGCTGGTGTTGTAGTATTTTATTTCCTTTTCATTTTTTAGCAAAACTGATTTTTGTGACATGAATTTTTATTAGCATGTATTCACACTTTTTAAAGGCTTGAAAAAAGCACTTACTATTTGGAGACACACAGATGAAACACAGGGCAAAAACGAAACTCCACTCGGCAGCGTGCATCTTCATCAGCTTCTCTAACAATGTAAGCTGCTACCTGCAATGCTTTAG
>NW_005191996.1:0-1710 GCF_000239375.1 Pundamilia nyererei
TAGACTGCAGAGTCCTGGCCTGATGAGGTAGCTCTTCTGTGTTGTGACATCCGCTTCACCAGAGGTTGTTTGGTTTCCCCGATGTATAAATCCTGGCAATCCTCCTAGCACTTAACAGCGTACAGTATGTTACTATGTTTGTGTTGGAGGACCCGATCCTTGGAGCAAATCATTTTTTTGACTCTTGCATCTCTTTTTTCTTAGAATTGTACTTTTCACGAGCTTCATTCAGTTGTAATTTCAGCAGTTGCGCCTGTTCTGTTTGTTTGCCTCGTCCTGCTCCAGCTGCAGTCGGTGCAGCTGATGCAGCTGGACAGTATGTACATGTGGCTATTCAACTTTATATTAAATTTAATTGATGCTAATATAGAAGCTAACATTGAGCTAAGGCTAAAGCTAATGATCCAAGATGGCGACTGTAAACAAAATAGTTACCGTGGATACAAGATGGCGGATTTCAAAATGGTGGTTCACGGAGACAAAAGTGGTTGCCCAGGATACCGACAAAGAGCATGATAGGAACCAGGAAGTCAGACCAGGCAGAGCACATGGAGCACATGGGGCAGGTGTCAGACACAAAGACCCAAGATGGTGGAGGAGCTCATCCAGATCCAACATGGCGGTTCGTAGTAAACAAACACGGTCACCATTGGTTACAAAATGGCGGAAGGCTAATGCTAAAGCTAAGCTAATGCTAATAACTAAATGACAGTGTAACTTGACAAGGGACAATATGTACATGTGACTATTCAACTTTATATTAAATTTTATTGATGCTAATTTGGAAGTTAACATTGAGCTAAGGCTAAAGCTAATGATCCAAGATGGCGACTGTAAACAAAATAGTTACCGTGGATTCAAGATGGCGGATTTCAAAATGGCAGTTCATGGACACAAAAGTGGTTGCCCAGGATACTGACAAGGAGCATGATGGGAACCAGGAAGTCAGACCAGGCGGAGCACATGGAGCACATGGAGCAGGGGACAGACACAGATCGAACAAGGTACAGGTAAGTGAGAATACAAGATAACAAATATAGAGAATGAATGAAGGAGAAACAACTATATAACGGTAATAATACTTTAAATTTGCAGAAGCTGGGATAATTATAAGTTAATAAGTGGAATTTTCAAAGTGACGAATATACGTTAGATTTAAATGAACCGAAACAGAGCTTCATTTGCTCTTTAAAATTTAAAATACGACTCAACAATAAAGTACTTCATTAAATGTGCACAACAGTTAACGGTACAACAGGAATGCTTGATCTTAGATGGTTTTATTAAAATGAAGACAAAATGAATAACGTTAGGATTTTACAAAGTCACGGATACTCATTGGATTTGGACTGAACCCAACAGGGACTGATTGACCCTTTGAAACTTTAAAAATTAAAACCCAGATAGGCATGAATTAATTACTGTAATTTTATTTAGTCAGAGACACACTCCAAGGCGTGATCAACCTTGGGAGGGCCTTCCTTGGAAGAGGGTGTCTAGTGATAATGGCCGAAACACCCAATGATTCCAAGGTCCACTACTGATGATGTGTCCTTACAAATTAAATTAAAACAAACAATAATGTTAAACTAATGAGACAATAAAAGGATGATAAAATGAAATAAATAAAAAGAAAACGTAACAATAACAATAAATAATAAAAGACTGAAAATGAATAGATAATAAAAGACCGTAAAAATTCAAAAAAAG
>NW_005191997.1:0-1710 GCF_000239375.1 Pundamilia nyererei
CATTACACAGCATTTCAGAAAAGGAAACCATGGAAAACAAATGGAACCATGAGTTCTGCTGTCTACCAAAACATCCTGAAGGAGAATGTCCAGCAATCTGTTCATGACCTTAAGCTGAACTGCTCGTGGGTTCTGCAACAGGACAATGATCCAAAACACACCATTAAGTCCCCCTCTGATAGCTTAAGGAAAAGAAAATGAAGACTTTGGAGTGGCCTAGTCAAAGTCCTGACCTGAACCCAATTGAGATGATGTGGCATGACCTCGAAAACCCTGCTGCAAAGGTTGGCGCAAGTTGTTTGGTTTGGGTGAAATCACTTTTTCACACAGTACCATGTATGTCATCCCCAATAAAAAACACCTTAATTTAGAAACTGCATTTTGTCTTTACTTGTCTTATATTTGTCTAATATTTTAATTTGTTTGATGATGTGAAACATTTAAGTGTGATGTCTTGACGCACACTCAATCATCCAACCGTCCATTTGCAGATTAATGATCAAGAAACTGACCTCACAGCCAGTGGTTTTAGTTTCAGTCCAGATGAACAGAATCAAGATTTTAGGATTAAAGTGTGACAAACATACAAAAAATAGGAAATCAGGAAGGGCGCAAACGCTTTTTCACACAAGTTCAGATCTGGAAAATTTGGAATTTCGTGCTGCATTTGTGTGATTAATTCTTTAATCACAAAGATGCAGAACTACTGCAACCATTTCTTTCTGGAGACAAATCACTGTTCATTCAGAAGTAAAATAAGCAGTTAATTTTACTTCAAAACATTCCAGATGTCGTATTTTTACCAATTCTCTTTTCCTGTTACTTTAATTTTAATCTGCAGCACTTTGGAGCCAGCACTTTAAGGTGGATACTTCCACATCAACTCCAGCCTTTAGTTGTGATAATTGACACTACCTTGTCAAGAGCAACTATTCATATATTTAGAACAACACTTTATCAATTATTCATGTCGAGTTGCCGGTTTAAACACATTTGAACTGCACATCGCTATCGCACTCAACTAATTTTAGCCTCTAAACATTCTTAATAATAAGAGGAAGTTCGGTGTTTTACTGTTAAAGCACTTTAAAACCTCTGCAGAAGCACTGGCTTGGTGAAGGACAACAGTAAGCCCCGCCATGCCTCATTATGTCTGCCGTGAGCACTGTAGCAGATCGGCAGCTATACACGCATGCATATACAAAAACGCTTCAGGGACAAAATTACAAGTAGTTGTCACACTGTCCATTATTCCATCCAAGTCGAGGAAGAAGAGGAAAAAGGCAGAGAGCGACTGTGGGATAAAGCAGCCACACGCTTTTTTTCATTGCCTTTGAACCTTTATAATGAAACTGACTCCTTGAAGTTTTAATGAAAGCAACAATTTACCATTCGCTTTTTCTCCCTGGGCTGCTGCAGCTTACGTTGCTTAGACTGATTCTTTAAAAAAAATGTTTTTAATAAAACTGCAGTCTCCTTTAATTTTATTTGTGCTGGCTGCGAGAGGTCCTCTCATGCATTTAAATGGAGTCATCCCATGGACACGCATGACAGCTGAGTATCGACAAGGGCTGCAGGTGAGCCAGCAGTGCTATATTTCACAAACTAACCAGGGGAGCCAGTGGCCATCGGTTCTGGCCAATATCTCCCTGGTGTTATTTGTGATATAGAGGACCACTATTTCTTTTCCATTGCCTCCGCGCCCTGCAC
>NW_005191998.1:0-1710 GCF_000239375.1 Pundamilia nyererei
GGAAATCCTTCAAGCTTGTTGGAAAACCATTTCAGGTGACGACCTCATGAAGCTCATTGAGAGAATGCCAAGAGTGTGCAAAGGAGTAATCAAAGCAAAGGGTGGCTATTTTGAAGAATCAAACAACTAAAACATGTTTTGAGTTATTTCACACTTTTGTCTTTACTACATAATTCCACGTGTTCATTCAGAGTTTTGATGCCTTCAATGAGAATCTACAATGTAAACAGTCATGAAACTGGAGAAAAAACCTTAAATGAAATCTTGTATCTGAGCAGCAGGATTTTAAATTTGTTCTGAATTTAACAGGGAGCCAATGAAGAGACGCGAATATAGGAGGAATATGCTCTCTATTTCTAGTCCCTGTGAGTCCTCTTGCTGCAGCATTTTGGATTAACTGGAGGCTTTTCAGGGAGTTTTTAGGACATCTTGATAATAATAAATTACAGTAGTCCATCCTAGAAGTAATAAATGCATGAACTAGTTTTTCAGCATCACTCCGAGACAGGAGATTTCTAACTTTAGAGATTTTGCACAAATGGATGTGCACAATATTGTCACATAATAAAATTAGGAATTCAATAAAAATTTTCTAACTGGGATGTTGGATCTTGGAACAAGCTTTTTAACTAGTTGTTTAGGTATGTACCCACATAATCCACCATTTGCGCTTCCTGTCATATGGAGTGTTACTAGCAGAGTTTCAGTGATGCTCAGTGGAGTCCTTTATTTACATTTGGGTCACACATAGCTGCTGGCATCTCCTCCTTCATACCCTGGTTGTACTTGGTATAATCTGTTTCTGCCTCGAGTGCTGAAACATATTTGTTGCTTCCACCTTCAAGCAAGAACAGTTTTTGCATATTTTGCAAAGTACTTTATTGGAGGTTGTTGAAGCAGCTCTCTTTTAGGTATTCAAATTGTTGCTGACACATGTGCCTGGGCTTCCGTCATGCGTGCACATACTAAGGAAAGTTAACATGTGGCATTGCTATTAAGAGTGATATCAGGCTATTACATTTTTATATCACTTAAAAATGTATACATGTCTTCTGCAATAATACCTGTATACATTTTTATATCACTTAAAAATGTATACAGGTATTATTGCAGAAGACATGATATGGCACAGTCCTACCAGGAAATGTACAGTTGGTGAGACCTCCTGTGATTTTCAACCATTCATTTATTTATTTTTTACCAGTTGGCATAAAGAAAAAGAACATCCTATAGACTTACTTGGTCTTAATGGTGCTATTGAAAGTCAGAGGTCACAAACATAAACAGCACTCAAACTCTGTGGGGAAACAGCTATTTAAATGAAGTGCAGGTATTTCCACCAAATAAAACTTACCACGTGCCCCAACCATATCCTTGATCATTGCCGCAACTTTGTCAATGCTTTCCTGAGAACTAACATCCAGATGAGTTGTGATCAGGTTGCTGGAGCAGGACTTCTTTAGATCCTCTTCTCCTTTCTCAGTGAAACAAGAGGCAATCACTCGAAAGCCCTGCTTGTCAAGATGCCGGGCCAGAAGATTCCCAAAGCCACTGTCGCAGCCTGTGATGTACACATACTTGCTGTTTTTGTCAGAGACCCTGGGGAGCTCTCTGATCCAACGGTACAGGTAGTAGAGAACCACCAGGCCCAGAAGGTACAGGTACATGACTGGAAGGACAAAGGAACGTATGTTTACTCGTTACTGGCTG
>NW_005191999.1:0-1710 GCF_000239375.1 Pundamilia nyererei
AGAAATATAGCAGCAATTTGTGTTAGCTTGGATCAGCAAAAGGCGTTCGATAGGGTAGATCATGATTTTTTGTGGAGGGTAATGGAGGAAATGGGGTTAGGAGAGACTTTTATAAAAAGAGTAAAAACTTTATACAAAGGCATAAACTCAAAAATTAAATTAAATGGTTTCCTTACAGAAAAAGTTTATCAAACAAGAGGTTTGAGACAAGGGTGTCCATTATCTGTCGTACTCTACGTACTTTATGTCGAACCTTTGGCCTGTGCAATAAGGGAGAGCCAAAGGGTGAAAGGGATAATGATGCCACGGGGGGAAAGCTTAAAAATATCGCAATATGCAGATGACACGATATTATATTTGGCAGATGATGACAGCCTAAGGGGAGTGATAGAAATTTTAAAAGCTTACGAAAAAGCGACGGGATCGAAAATAAATAAAGAGAAGACAAAGTACAAATATTTGGGGATATGGGAGGGTAGAAAAGACAATATATGTGAATTCACTTTGTGCAAAGGTCCAATGGACATCTTAGGAATTTCATTTGGAAATAAGGAAGGTGATGCTATCTGTAATTGGAAAGAGAAGATGAATGCAGTGGACAGAAAATTAGGCCTATGGAAAGCAAGAAAACTTACAATAACGGGGAAAGTTTTGGTTATAAAGAGCGAGGTAGTGCCGAAACTATTACATTTGGCCTACGTGTTTCCGATGCCTCAGATTTATAGAGTACAAATAACGAGGGGGATATTCAAATTTATATGGGGGGGTTATGAGTATGTAAAAAGAGTACACATGTATCAAGAAATTGCAGATGGTGGGAAAGGGGTACCGAATGTCCCGTTAAAGTTGGATACAATATTTTATGCAAATGTTTGTACATTATTGAAAAAGACTTATACGCACAAATGCCAAATATTGTTATGGTTTTGGTTAGCGATACCATACCGGTTTTTGATTGGGTGGGAAAATAAAGGTCCCAAAGCAGAGTCTAGACCAGAATATTTTCAGAGGATGGTTAGATGGGGGAAGAAACATGCGGAATGTAAAGAGGAGGATACAGTATTAAGTCACAAACTTTTATACAAAAAACTGGTATGGAAAACTAACTACAATCAGGTAACGGGGAGCCCGGAAGTGTGGGAACTTGCACAGGACAAGAGTTTCAAAAATGTTTTAAAGGACTTTAACTGGATGCACTTACATAAAAGGCTTCCAGTGAGGGTCACAATGTATGCACATAATTTGGGGAAACAAAAAAAGTGTCCAAGAGAAAATTGTGTAGAACATGAAACAATCGAACATGTACTATGGGGATGTGAATACGCTAAGAAAGTATGGGAAGGGGTAAAGGGGAAGTACAAAGAGTTGGGGATGGTGACGTATGAAGAAATTACTTATTTTAGGGCTAAGGGTGCAACAAATGAGAGACATAAAATACGTTGTATGTTGTTGTCAATTATTAAGCTGAAATTATGGAAGGCAAGACAGGGTTGTATAACGGGGGGATTTAAATGGGGGGAAATCGGGACGATTAAGGCTATAGAGAAGGAATTCGAAGGGATATATTGGCACGAACTACAAAAATGGGGAATCGACACGATTAAGGATAGATGGAAAGATTATTTCTCGAAAGCACCCAAAAGGAGGTGGTAGATAAAGGGTAAGGGGTAAAAAGGGGAGGGGGAGATAAGGAGTAATATGATATGATAT
>NW_005192000.1:0-1709 GCF_000239375.1 Pundamilia nyererei
CCGTAATGTTATTAAGGCCGCGGTAATCAATGCAAGGCCGGAGAGACTTGTCCTTCTTTTCTACAAAGAAGAAGCCGGCTGCCACAGGGGAAGAGGACGGCCGGATTATGCCTGCTGCCAGTGAGTCCGTGATGTATTTCTCCATAGATGCTCTCTCAGGTTGGGAGAGACTATAAAGGCGACAGGTGGGGAGTGTGGCGCCTGGGAGGAGATCAATGGCGCAGTCATACGGCCGATGAGGTGGTAACTATTGTGCATGATCTTTACGAAAAACCAGCCAAGTCGTGATACACAGGTGGAACAGAGGTGAGATCCGGAGGCTCAGACAGGTTATTTGGAGGAGACGCGGAGGGCGGAGTTGCAGCCCGGAGGCAAGTCATGTGACAATCCACTCCCCAGCCCACCACGCATTCAGATTTCCAGTCGATATGAGGGTTATGCTGTCGCAACCAGGGGTGACCTAAGACAAGCGGTGTTTGAGGAGCTTTAAACACGAATAGGCTTAGAACCTCGGTGTGGTTGCCGGAGAGTGTGAGTGACACGGGCTCTGAGACACGGGTTATATCAGGCAGCCGCTGCCCAGATAAGGCGGTGACATGTAAACGATGAGGTAGAGGGTCGGACCCAACCCCTAATTTTTCCGCGAGGGCTGAATCGATAAAGTTCTGTTCCGCGCCAGAGTCAATTAACGCCATCACAGAATGGGTTTTTGTGTGAACTGTTAACTTGGCCGGTAACATTAAGCGCGGAAGGGAGCTTTTACTAGACAGGTCGCCCACCAGTACTCCCTCAACTACGGGCGGGCGCCCCCTTTTGGTCGAGATGGACAGGTGGCAATGAAGTGGCCCTTACGGCCGCAGTACAGGCACTCACCAGAGACCATGCGTTGCTGACGTTCCGCGGGTGTTAGCCGTGAGCGACCCAGCTGCATGGGCTGCTTGCCTTCCTCGCTTAGCTCGCCACTGGGGGCAGCACTGGGTTTAGCCCTCCATTCCCCCGCTGGTGGGTCCAAGAGCGCCCGTGGCTCCCGAAAGGCCCGCCCCCGGAGGTCTCTGCGAGCCTGAAGGCGATCATCTAACTTAATGCACAGAGTCATTAGAGAGTCAAGAGAGGCAGGCAGGTCATGCATTATTAGTTCGCCTTTTAATTCATCACAGGTGTTATTAAGCAAGGCACTCTTTAGCGCCTCCTGCCCCCACCCCGTTTGCTCAGCCAAAACCCAGAAATCGACAGAATAATCCGACATCCTGCGTCTACCTTGTTTAAGATTTAACAGGCGTTGAGCGGCGGCGGCAGCCTCGGATCCTTTGTCAAAAACGCTCTTAAACTTAGACAAAAACTCGGGGTAGGAGATGTCGGGGTGGGATCGCAGCACTGCCTGGGCCCACTGTAGAGCGCGATCACGTAACAGTTGCACAAAGAATGAAATCTTATCTCCATCGCCAGGGTACAAGCGAATCTGCTGACGAAAGAAATAAGTGAGTTGTGTGAGAAAGCCTGCACACTTATCCAACTCACCACGAAACAGTTCAGGAGAGGGAGGCTGATGCCCGACGACCACAGGTGTAGTTTGGGCCGCGCTTGCGGGCTGAGACGCGCTCGCGCCCGGGACAGGTTCGTCTGCCGGAGAGGCTGGCGGGGGCGGAGAGTCAGTCAACGGGGTCCGCTGGGCGAGAGCCAGAGACAAAGCGGCAACGTCGCTACTGAGC
>NW_005192001.1:0-1708 GCF_000239375.1 Pundamilia nyererei
ATCCAGATGCAATGTCTTCACAGGTAGGCTAAATGAGGCGCAAACATCCACTCATCCACATCTTCTAAATAATGCTCGTGTGCACCCGGTGCTCTTTAAACGTGTACATAAGCAGAAGGCTTTTTGGGGGGTTGTTTTCCTTGAAAGCAAAACAATTGTTGAATTTCACTGAATTTAAAGTCTATAATGCACATATAAGTACGAGGCGACACCAAAATGTAAATGAAGGCATAAAAGAAAAATAGTAGCGTTGTACAAATCTAGCTGTGGCTTCTATTTTTGGTTACACAACTCTCCCCAGTATGGGAAAGACTCTATTTTTAACCATAGGAAAAATGCAATAAGATCTGCAGTTATGCAGGTGGAAAGTAGTGAACAAGATAGGAAATAGTTTTGTCTAAAAAAAAAAAGAAAAGAAAAAAAAAGCCAACAACACAAAGGCTTCTGTAGTGTTTGAGACAGAGAGCTCACATCTCTGATTCGCCATCTAGGAATGCAGAACGCTGCAGAGCTGAACGTGCCATTACCTATAGGCCTGAATAACACTGCCAGGTTTACTGGAACAAGAGTGACGCCACCTCACAAGAATGTTACAGAAGGTGGAGGTATACGGAGGGCAGAGGGGCAGCATGTTGACAATAGAGAATGGGACCACCACAGGGTATCACATCTGCAAGGACATTTTTATTTTTGTTTGCTTAACGAGTTATGTCTTGCAAAGAATGTGAGCGACGATGGCATCAGCTTACAATGGTGCTTAGAAAAAAAACAAAACAAACACCCAAGCAAAATATTTCATATATGCAGAAACTTTAAAGAAGGGAAGTTATTAGACAAAGAAATGACCAGGAATTCCAAAAATGTGAAAAGGTATAAAAGAACAAAGGGAGGGAAAGCATCAAGGGTGAGTAACGCAGCTGCGTCAGGAACCTTGCTGCTGAGATAAATAGGCTTTGTGTGTTATTGAGAAGTGTGTGCTTTAAAAGAGAGAAATCAAAGGTTGTGCAAGGACACTGCCACATACATACTGGCTTAAGAGTCCCTTTTTTTCAGCTGTAAGATTCAGTCAACCTAGAAAATATTAAATGTGTTCTATATTTAGTGCCAGAGGAACCCTGATCCACTCCCAAACACATTTTTGGGTGTACTTGTGTGTGCTAGGTGCGCCTTCTCAGTCAGAGATAGAGAGAGGGGAAAAAACATTCACTAATGAGCAATATTTCACAGATTCAGTCAGCCAGCTTTGGCTGATCAGTTTTATAATGTTAGTTAAATACGACCCAGCAAATGCAACTGCGATCCCGCAGTAAGCTGAAATACCGCATGTCATTCCTGTTAAACAACCTGAGCTTCCTTATTTAACACGGAGGAAAAAAAACAACAACCTTCAACTGATCTCCATGGGGAAAAACCCTCTGTGTGTTATATAATATTGGCATGTGCAGTATGTTGGCATCAAACTGCAGGTTTACTGCTGCACACAAAAATATGGTCAGTGACCTGTACGAACCAGAGAGCTCACATCATCTCCACGGCGGCAATCATTAAGCTTAAGAGCAGAAGGGGCAAAGTTCTCCTGGGGAGGCGATCTGTCAGCTGGGACTGCCGAATGACGTTCTACAGAGGACATTTTGTGCACAATAACAATGGAGAACAGTTGAAAACAGACACGAGTCTGTGTTTAGGCGACAGAACAGAAAATTCTGGG
>NW_005192002.1:0-1707 GCF_000239375.1 Pundamilia nyererei
TCGTCCTCGGTGTGCGCCGTCTCTCAGCTTCACAAGGAGATTTTGAACTTTAATAACGAACAAGCAGAGCATACAACAAAGTATGACACATTTGTTATAAAGTTATTAGTGTCGTGGGCTGGGAGAAAGAAAGATTATGCTGGAGTTTGTTGTTTATATAGAAACAAACTTTTCTTTTTCCCCAGATAAAGGTTTTTTTTCAGTGCATAATATACGTATATATTCCAGTACAAAGTTTTATCTTTGTGTTTATCTTGTGCCAACAAGATGCACTCCCCCAATATTATACGTTTGTACAATTTTTAACTAACTGTCCCTTCTTTATTTAAACGGTTTTTGTTTCCATTTTAGAGACACACATTGTCTTGAACACAGACAGTCCTTTCCACCCAAGCTGAATGGAAGTGCAGACAAAACCCAAACAACAATATGTAGTTATGAAACTTAGAGAAGTCCAGTCGAGTTCTTTCCAGGCTTCCTGGCCAAATAGAAATACAAATGTCTTTATTTAACTTAAAAGGAAGACAAGACATTATTCATTCACTGGGGTGAAGGGAGCTGTTAAGGCCACGGTCTGGAGATAGGTCCACTATAAGAGAGGAGAGCGGAGTTAATAATGCTGAACTAGACAACTTTTCACCTGGGCTAAAAGTGCGAGGCTCTACATTTCGAATTAGCTCTATAAACCAGGAAACTCTGTGAAACGACATCACTTCCTTGTTACCCAGAACCAGAAGCTCGAAGGCATCAGCTGTCAGTTTGACACGAACATATTTTTTTCTTTCTTTTTATACAGTTATTACTTGCTAGAAGGCATCCAAAGCTGAAGAACCTAACACTAGTTTGCTCAAGTTTGCTATACATTGGTGGCTCACTGATCCTGCCATCTACATTCACGTAACAAGGAAATGATGTATTTCACAGACCCTAATGATTGGCAGAGCTAACATTGCTAAGTTAGCTAACTTACTAACTGAGAAGATAAACAGAAACTTTGGCATATTAACAAAATATTTTGATATATATATATATACCTTGAAATTTCAAGTTATGGATGCCGAAGTGTCAGAAACATAGGTGACTCCTGCGTGGAAGTAGGTGGCTGGTTTGTTGGGTTAAAGGCAGGTATGTGCTTGGAATGGAGTTGCTAGGACCACGAGGAGAGAAGCATTAGAACACATGTGCAAGAAGATTGCAGGAGAAACATCGGAGAGCTCATTTACTATTCTGATAGAGCTGAGTGTCTGGTGAAGACTCAGGGGCCCATGCAGGTCCTTAAATACAGCTGATGAGTTCTGATGAGTCCTGATGGGAAACGGGTCAGAGCGGCTGTGGAGCAGGAATCCACACTCTGCCTCAGAGAGTGGAGGAAAACCAGTCCAACCACACCTGGTCTGTGGGTGCAAAAACATTTCCAGACCTTTCAGCCACCATCTTAGTGACTTTCATGGAGGTTATAGGCCTGGTGCTAGCTCTGAGTCATATCACATAAAATGAGTCCATGTTGAACGTTTTGGCCATTTTAAGTCTCATACAGAAGCAATATCTCCAGTGTTAAATTAACACCAGAGAGTGTCTATATGGGTCCACTCCTCTGAGTGTTAACCTCCTAAGATCTGAACTCTTCCACAGCAGCATTTTAAATTTCTCTTTGATATTTGCGCTGATTGGGACCTGATGAATGTAAAAACAAAGAATCACAAGATT
>NW_005192003.1:0-1706 GCF_000239375.1 Pundamilia nyererei
GCCGTTGTCCTATCCCGATATTTTCGCGTACCTTGTCTGTGGAGTCAGCGCATACACGGCGAATCATTTTCGGAATTATAAATCCCTGGAGGCGCACACCTAATTCCCAAACAGTTGGGTACAAGATTTGGCCGTTTTTAAGCCTCCACGTTGTGAGTACGTTGACCATATGACCAAGATACAGCCACAGGTTGCACATAACATTGACTTCTCCTCAGCAGCTGCCCCAAAAATTGCTCTAGATGAACGATTCACCATTGGTGCCAGCTGTGCGTTGCCATGTAAATAGTTTGCATTTCATGTGTAACCGCACATGTATTTGCTAAGTACATGTGAACAGATCTTGTATAATAATAAAAAAAACAACAACATACTTTTCATTTCTGTTGTATTGAAACCACTTCACAGAAAGTACAATTATTTACAATGAACTGTACATGCAACACAGCAGTTTTATGAATATTCAACAAGAGCAAGCTTCATTTGGCCCTGGTTTGACAACCACACATGTTCACCAAAACACAGCACACCTTAACATTCTTATCAAGCAGTGTTGTGTCTTCACCCTCACATGATATGAGTAACTCCTGTCCGCAGCCTCCATGACATGGTGATTTTGTTGTTGGTCTTCTGTCAGATCTTCATCTATTACTTCTGCACGGCGCACACCTTCAGACTCTGCAGCTGTATAATGAAAGCCTGTAAGATAAAATTAGTGCATACACATAAGGTAAATGTACACCAGTATTCCAGGTGTGTGATTCATCTGAAAGTTATGTGCAGATTAGCGTACAATGAGCACAATTTTGTATGTTTTTGGGTGCTCTTTTTCACTTTCGTTGCACTTGCCTTGCGTGCCTGACGTCTTCGTTTAGTAATATCGGATACATGAGATCCCTCCCGTTGCCTCCAGGAGAGGAAACGATGAAAAGAGAGCCCATTTTCCAGCTTCTTGCCTTCCCTATCATGTGATCTAACGTTGCAACCGACCACGCAGTACGTACGAACCATAGCTGACGCTTCCGTGTGCTTCGTTTGGCCTACTGTCATGGCCCCCTCCCGTGACATCACGCTCCAAAGCCCTATAGAGATTGAAAATGTGACATTATTCAGGGGTAAAACCGCAAAGGATTCTGGGAACGAGTGGCAAGCAGTACTAACGCACGCAGGCTTTCACATGAAAAAGTCACACAGCGATAAAAAGAAACAGAGTGGCAAGAAGCTGTTGTATTATTAACTGCAATAGCCGGTCGCATGACAGCCAGGGGAACCCAACGGGCAAAGAGATCGGTTTTTATTGGATTCCATCGTTGAACAGAAATTGTTCAAGCTGTGTTACCAGACTGAGTTTAAAGCTGCTACCACAGCCAGATTTGATTGGTTAAGAGAGTGAGAGTGATATCAAAACAGCCACGAAACGTCCCGCCAACTGTTTTCCAGTATGTTGTTTTGCAATGTTTTTTTTTTGTTTTTGCATTGTTGATTTGTTTTTCACCGAAGCAGCTAATAGAGCACGGTGGATTTTTACAATTTTGCCTCTTTCCTGTAAGATTCTATAACAGAATGAAACAATAATGTCAGTTATAAATAAAGACAATAATTGAATGAATTACGAAACTCATTTTATTTCTATTAGATCTGAAAATGTTGTGTAACACTACAACCTGAAACGACAAATAGATGCGTTTGCCTGTACAGGAGATAAA
>NW_005192004.1:0-1706 GCF_000239375.1 Pundamilia nyererei
CCCACCCGGTCTCTTCGGCCAACGTCCAGAACAAAATGGAGTATTCCGCCATACTTCATCTTCCCTGCTTAAGATTTAGTAAATGGTGAGATGCTGCATCAGCGCCAGTACCTCTCTCAATCACACATTTAAATTTCAAAATGTGAGTTTTATACTTCCACAGTCTCTTTCCTGGGCTATGTCATAAGTTTCATATGTCCTCCACAACTGTCTAAACTGCATTGTTATTTGGGTCAGAAAACTGGCACACTGGTGAAACTCACCCGCAAAGGTTTCTGGTGTTGGCAAAGCTCGCGCCAGGGGCTCCAAGCGAGTGGGATGAGGCGAAACCAAAGGCCCGGGTGCTGGAGGCTCAGAAGCCGGTAACTGTGAGGAGACAGAGGGAGGAGAGGCTGCTGGGCTTACCAGGGGTACGCGCTGAGCAAGGGCCTGCGTTAGAGCGGCCAACTGCTGATTGATGAGCTGCAGCATTTGTTCGTGGCGTTCCAAAACCTCCTTGGCCGTGAGGACGTGCTGCTGGGCGGCAGAGTCCGCTGAGTCCATATTCTGGCTGGATCGTTATGTTAAGGTTCAATGCAGGGGACTCAAACGCGGGACTCCTGAATCAGCTGAACACAAGGGAAATCCAAGGGGGAAATCACTCGCTCTCCAACTCTCCACATACATGACAGCAGTCCTTCTTTTCACACTTGACACACAGATTCACACGGGAAAGGTAATCCAGGGGCTCTGTAGATAAGGAAACAGGAATGAGAACGATATTCACAAAAGACACTTGACTTATCTTGAGCTGTAGCTTGACTTTCACTGACGCGTGGCAGACAAAGATCCAGCGAAGGCCAGCAGTCACCTCCTGGCTTAAATGCCGTTCACCTTGATGGGTATCAGATGTGTTCTTTTCTGTGGGTGTGGGCGTGGGCCGAGGGCGTGAACCCACAATGAGTTCTTCCCCGGTGATGGAGAGGAGGAGAGAGAGAGAGCACGAGAGAGAGAAAAAGACAAAAAAGGCCGATCAGCGTCTCGCCGATCCCCCAGGCCATGACACTTGGGGCAGGAACTCGTCCCTGACCTGAAGTGGGCCCTCCACCCTTTTCCGGCTGAGGACCATGGCCTCAGATTTGGAGGTGCTGATTCTCATTCCCACTGCTTCAAACTCAGCTGTGAACCGTTCCAAAGCAAGCAGAAGGCCATCACCCGATGAAGCCAACAGAACCACAAACTAGAGATGAGATTCTGAGAACACCCACAAAGAGCATTCGGACGTAGCTTTGCCGCTGCTCCAGGTGGCTCAGCACAGAGTGGAGAGCTACATTGATGGCATCTTCTATGGATCTGTTCGCATGATTTTCAAACTGGTAATCACTGGTCTGATCCACAATGAAGACGAGTCCACGTACAGACAGGATGTGGACCAGCTGTTCCACTGTTGCAGTCAGAACCACCAGGACCCGACTGTGGACGTGACAGTGAACCTTCAGACTCACCCTAACTATACTTAAAAATAGAATACTTACCATGGATCATGTCAGATTCCTAGGACCCACCTTTCCACGCGATCTGAAGTGGTCCCCACATATAGACTCTATCCAGAAGAAGGCCAAGCAGAGGTTATGGTTCCTGCAGCAACTCAGAATTTACAACCTGATCTCTGAGACCATGGTTTTATGCAAAAAAACTTTTGATTTACTCTTTTCTGGGCTGGAGGA
>NW_005192005.1:0-1706 GCF_000239375.1 Pundamilia nyererei
GTCTGTACGTTTGTTTGACAGTTGATCCCATGTGCTGATTTGTGGTTTGGACAGTTGCATGTGAAAATAAAGAAGCAAATGATACAGAAGTGTTTTGTGCGTTAATTGTTGCGCGTCATCGGTGTCCTCATGTTTAGCCTGCCGCGGCCATTGGTTGGAAGAGCCGCAACACTGACCATGCGTCACACGTTTGACGAGTTGAACAGGAAACGTAAAATACGAGCTTTATCGGTTTGTTTGTTCTGTCTCCAAACAGAAACCGTGAAAAGCAAGAAAGCAGCATTATTAAACATGAAACCTATGACAGAAATATAGGCTACTCATGTGACTCCTCAAACAACTTACACGTTTCTAAGACAAACCAAGCTTATTATTAGTAGTAGTAGTAGTAGTATTAGTATTATTGTATTGTATATTTATTGCTAGTTTCGTTTCGTTTTTGAATGGTCTGGCATAAGCATTTCACTGTATGTCGCACTATGTATGATTGTCTATGTGACAAATACAAATTGAATAAAATTTTAACTTTTAGATTTGATCTAAAATGAACCAGGAGAACAGGTTGATTTGAAGAATGTGTTCATTAGTTTGTTCTGTTGCGGTGCATCATAAAGGTGAGCTGTAAATGTAGCACATAAAACACTTTTCAAAAAATAAAGAATTATTTAAAATATTGTCAAACTCTGTTGCAGATTGTTCAGTTAATATATTTAAAACAGATGACGTTCATCACGCTGGACAGATCGTGTTTGATTGTGTGTGTTGGGCATTTTGCACACTTTTGTCACGAATAAACATTTTTTTAAGGAAACAACGACGAAAAGTTTTCATGAGACGGTTGCTTTACTTGCAAAAGATAACAGTGCATATTTGCATGTACACATATGGATGTCTTACAATTTTTCTACAATGTTTTCATCTTATCTATATTGTTTTTATTATATTATCCCTCTGTCCAGCACTTTGAACGACACTTGATGTCTTTTAACTGTGCTATAAAGATGACTTGACTTGACAATAGAGAAACGAGGAAGCGGTGTCCTTTGCGTCATTCTATTCTCATCCATAACCCGCGTATTTTTGTTCTTTTGGTTTCTTCCGCGTTTGGAGCCATGTGCAACTTGACGTGCAGTCTGAGCTCTGGAGAAGCAGGAATGTGGATTCTACCGCAGATGTCCGGTTAAAACCTTTGGGAGAGAGATCAAAGTTTTGTTTTTGTATTTGATACCGCGTTGGTTCTGCGGAAAGAAAGACACGATAGTAAGTACATTTGTGCAGAGGTTTGTTGCATCATTCAGTGTTATGCGATCTCCTCATTTTCCCCGCACTCATCTTCAGATCAGAAATAGGTCCGACATGTTTGTTCACATTTTTTAGTTTTGGTCCGGGCTGCTGCATAAAAACAGAAACACATCGACAACATTCCGCCGAATTAATTCCATATTAGACTTCAAACGCACTAAATAATTTCTGAAGCAGAATCGGCTGGAATACGAAAACATCTACACAACTAAATAAATAGTGGTTTGCATTACTCGATTTGCACTAATTTGCATTAGCAGTAACAATAAGTGAGCGGGAGGAGTGAGGCGTGGGGTCTTCACACACCCCCGTTCTCTGTTCGCCATCTGGGGCAGGGGTTTGGTCGCTGTCTGGGCTAGTGGGCTGACAAGACTGACACACTTTGTACAGTTACATCATAGTCA
>NW_005192006.1:0-1706 GCF_000239375.1 Pundamilia nyererei
AAAAATATCAAGAGGGTCTTTTGGGAAAATATTTCAAATAATAGAGATTATTAAATCTGTGTCAATAACTCTGGTTGTTGTTGTGAAGCTTAGGTCCTGTTCTAACATAGATCTTAACTGTCATTACTAATTTTAGACTTGTTCGCCAGCATTGCTGCTAATCTGCTGGATGCATGTCAGTGTATCTCATCCCTGAGACTGAGAAAAATAAGCAGATTCTTCTTACCCTCCAATCTGTTTCTTCAGCTTGGCGCAGAGCAGCAGATCGGTGAAGAGGAAGACGTGCCGAAGCTTCCTGGCTCCCTCCACCAGCTCCACCATGAAACTGTCCTTCAGCAGCTGGCGGTTCTATGGCAACAAAAGACAACACTCAGGGGGTCAGTAAAAAAGACAACACTTTTATGCTGATAACTAAACAGCTCACAAAAAACAAACAAAAAGAAAAAACAGAGTCACTTGGAGAAATGTGCATCCAAACTGAATTGCTGGCAGTCTGGGGGTAAAGGAGGCGGCGGCATTTTAGGGAGCTCAGACCATTTTAAGAGTCACAGTAATAAATGTGTGAAATTCTCTGGAAAGGTCACAATCAGTTTGCAGAACCTTTTCTTAGGTGCCGCATCTAAAAGCATTATCGCTCCTTCCATTCTCCCAAATTCCTACTTCTCTTCCACAAGTGTGTGAAAGAAGACACTAGAAGGAAAGGACGGTGAAGGAGGGAAGGGAGAGAGGAGTTTAGCTTTACAGCATCAAAAATGACAAAAACCTCATTAGCTCATTGTGTGCAATCATTACTTTCCCCATCGCCCAAAAGACATTAAAAAAATTTATTTTCAAATGCTTGATCTGGCATCATCATCACGAACCATGGGATCACACAGGAAAGGATGAGTGAGGGAGGAAACGAGAGGAGGAAGAGTGATGTTTGTGACATCAGTGACCAGAGCTCTGATCACTGATGTCAGACTATATAATGAGATGTGTAATATCATCATTTGCCAAAAGAGGGCAGTGATGCCCTTTGCTAAGAAGGAGACGCGAGACTGGGCATTAAAACAAAAACAGAGAGCAAATGAAGCTCAAACCACAGCTCAGAAGGAAACAATCTGCTTTTAAATGGTCATAACCTTTGTTTTACTTGTGGTTAGAGATTAGATCCAAGTGGTTCACTGTAAAAAGGAGATACAATTTGGAAAAAGACAACAAAATCCCTTTCACTCATTTGTGACACCACTTTTATTCTTCTGATTGACTGTACACGTGATCATTTCTACTGAATTGCTTTAAATACTTTTTTTAAATCTGTTCAAATTTAACTAGTAAAGTTTCAATTTTTCACACGCTTTATTGGATTGTATGGGTTTCCTTTGGCTAATTACCAGAAAAACTGTCCAACCAAAGAATGAGGCTTTAATGCTCCTTTTACATCTTCCACTGCAACCAAACCATATTTTTCTTCATGTAATGACCGCAGACCCCAATTTCACACCAGCACTTGACTTCCCAAATCCTGTCAGTCTAACAGGAAAACCCTGAAACATGACATCACACTTTCCAGAACCAACGAAATGCCTCGTCTTCATCTTTGTGCAGTTTTTCTCCTTTCCCCTCTCCATCACAAATACACAGTTACTGTCACCGCCTGAAAACACTGAAGTGGACATGACGCTAATGAAAGAGAAGTTTATGTGCTTACAAATTCTCACTGG
>NW_005192007.1:0-1706 GCF_000239375.1 Pundamilia nyererei
CCTCCCACCGTCCAAAGACATGCAGCTTGTGGGGATAGGTTAATTGGATAATCCAAATTGCCACTAGGTGTGAATGTGAGTGTGAATGGTTGTCTGTCCCTGTGTGTTGGCCCTGCGACCTGTCCAGGGTGTACCCCGCCTTTCGCCCTATGACAGCTGGGATAGGCTCCAGCACCCCCCGCAACCCTGAAAAGGATAAGCGGAAGCGAACGGATGGATGTCTATTCTGTAAAATAGTGAGATGTCTATTCTTATTAATGTAGAGAATTCACCTGCTTGCTGCTACTACTGCACATTCACCCAATGTATATACTATACCTTGAACCTTGAATGAAGATCTAAAGGGATTTGGGCTGTAGCTCATTTTATGGATGAGAATGGGGTCTTATTAAAACATGAGACGTTTTGTGACAAATTTGATGTAAGATGTACTGCTAAGAGATATAAATCCCTGATGAAAGCCATCCCAGTCCCTTTGAGATCAAAGATAAAAGAAGATATTGTGCACTCTAAAATTTCTCCTTGACTGAGGCAGCTCTGCATAGCTGGAGTTGAATTTGGTGACAGCAGGTTTACAAACAAGGTGATCAGGAATATTTTGATAAATGAAGTTTGCCCTAATCCAGTTAAAAGAAATTATATTCATAAAGAATTTGAGACCATGGAGGTTAAGGCGATAAGAAAAAAGTATATCTCACTTCCTCTTTCCCCTAAAGTTAAAGAGATTCACTTTAAAATCATTAATGAGGTTTATCCAACCAATGAATTCTTAAGACGGAAATTTAACTTAGACGTGAACGCCTGCGCATTTTGTGAAGATGATATTGAAAGTCTGGATCACTTGTTTTTCTACTGTGAATCAGTGCACTTCTGGACTGACATGTGGAGCTGGCTACAGTCCAGGAGAATTCAGTTACCACATTTGACGGTGACGGTAATAAAATCTGGAATACTTGCTGAGAATGCAGATTTTGACTTGATGATTAGGACGGTTTTGTTACTGGGAAAAAATTTTATTCACAAATGCAGATACTTTGAAGCTAAACCATGTATAAACAGATGGCTGAGAAACTTGTGAATAACAAGAAAGCTCATAAACGTGTTGTATTATTTAATAAGTTTAATCCATGTTCAAAAGAAGCCTCCCTATTTAATGATCATGATTGCCCTTTTTTGTTCATATTATTTGTGCCTTTGGTTTCCTTCAATGACTGTTCTTTCGTTTTTTGTCAACTCTTTTTGGCTTTGTGTTTATTGTTTTCTTTTCTCGTTGTAGCGCTCAGCCGAGGATATTTGAATTAATAATGGTGCCTTGTATGTTATACTGTTGTTTATAAATAAAGTTCATTTTAAAAAAAAGTCTGAACACCGGAATATCCTCCAAAATAAAATCAACGAACATTTCCGGTTCGCTACCGGAAACTTCTAAGCTGAAAAGCCGCGACCGGAAACACGTGCAGTTAACTCGCAGCCGAAGAAAATGACGTCCTCGGAGCTGGACCGGACTCCGCGGACTCTGTTGGTCTCGGAGAGCTCCAGCTTCTTGGACCCGAAGAACCGGATCAGCGCACAGGTGCAGCAGTTGCACTTCAACCACCAGGTGACGCTCTCACCATTCACCTCTGACCTTTCACCTCCGAGCCGTTAGCTTCACAGCGGTGGGCTCGCGGACGGCTTCATGTTCATTTGATGGAGTGCAAGGAGAG
>NW_005192008.1:0-1705 GCF_000239375.1 Pundamilia nyererei
ATATTTGAATATACAGACTAGCTTACAATAACAAAATTGTGTTTTCGTTTTAATTAGTGTTGAATTTATATATCTATAATTTTACATTCTTGATGTGATTATTTTTTTTAGGTTATAGCATTTTTTTACGCATGATTACATAAAAATCAGAATGATAATAAACAATTATTTTCATTTCCACTTTCATCCATCCATCCATCCATCAATTTTCTTCCGCTTATCCGGGTCGCGGGGGCAGCAGTCCAAGCAGAGAAGCCCAGACCTCCCTCTCCCACCTCCTCCAGCTTGTCCGGGGGAACACCAAGGCGTTCCCAGGCCAGCCGAGAGATATAATATCTCCAGCGTGTCCTGGGTCTGCCCCGGGGGCTCGGCATGCCCGCTTTCAATAGATCGGAATATGTTTTAAATAATTGTTTCTGATGTTTTCATGTCTTAGATAAAACAGGATATGGTGTTGTGAGAAAATAGATGGGTTTTTTTTCAAAAACTTTGTAAATCCAAGAAAAATACCTTCCATCTATTCTCTGAAGACTTAAAGATTAATCCATGTATTTAATTATTTCCTTTATAAAATAAAGAAATGACCTGTTTTTTAAATATCATTTATGTCTCTGTGCTATTGCCCCTACATTATAACCAATCCAGATATTTTGCGTCATTGAAATATCCTTATAGAACTATGTTATATTTGTTAAAATCTCTGCCACCCTGTTGGCCACATCCCCCAGTTTAAATACGAATAATCCCCTTTTTCTCACTTGCACTTTTCATCACTTGCACTGGCACAACAACACTGGCACGTGTATCACATTCCGTAACACTAAAATTAATTTCAAGGTACGTCGCTGTCGGCACGCTTTTATTTTGGAACGTCAAGCCGGAAGTGTTCCAGACAGCGTGCAATGCACAAATAAACCCTTACATATGAGGTATGGATATTGATATTAACATAAAACATAAGCAAGGGCGATTTTAATTAACTTAAAAGTTCTCTGTTTAATTTTTGTGTAACTCGAGTGTTTTGGCCGACCGGATGCTTGGACCTAACCCCGCCCACAGCAATCGGTCTACAGAGAAAGATGGCGACGCAGATGGACCATGGTGTTCCGTTAAGCACGGTGAGAGGAGTTTACTTATTTGTTTGGGGAGTTTTGTCCTATTTATTGGTGGACTAAATGTGTGAACAATTGAAACAACAGTAAGAATCTGCGTCTGGGTTCAGTGAGGTTAATTCAGTCCATACAGCACACCCGCTGTGGTCAAAGCTGTATTGGCTGTTGGTACCGAGGTCTGTGGGACTCCCATGTAGTTGCCAGTCAGTTTATATTTACAACTGCCAAAGAGTACTGTCATCGTTAACAGCAGTATTGATTACTCAGAAATTAGGTCCGGTTGCGCTGTGAATTCAGGCTAGTGGATAAGTTTCGTTTTCCTGACTCACGGCTGGTTTTACAGCCCACTAACATACTGGTTACAATGGCCTGTCTCGTCTTGTTCCAGGTCGACACAGAGCCAGGACCAGTGTATTCTCTATATCTATATTTGGTAGGAGGTTAAATGGCTTTTGCATAAGATTTAATGCACTTGTATAATGTTTTCCCTCTATTCAAAGGAGCTTGCAAAGAAAAGCGTCTGGACTTCTTTAAGTTGCTTGAAGACGTTTCACCTCTCATCCGAGAAGCTTCTTCAGTTCTAAGGTCAAATG
>NW_005192009.1:0-1705 GCF_000239375.1 Pundamilia nyererei
AAAATTGTACTCTAAACTGTAAAATTGTTATTTTCACCACAGACGATGTCATTGTAGGGAATGAGTAACTGCTCAGTGGGGGAAAAGGATGAAATGATTAAAGGTTTTCTGTATTAACTGAAATTTAAAAAAACCCATTACATAATACACTTAAATGGGCGTTAAAGCTCACTGCTGACCAAAAACACAAAGGTTTCTGTCGCATTTGCCAAAAAACAAATTGATGACCTCCAACACTTTTTGGGGGTGACAAAAATCTGCTAATGAGACAAAAGCTGAACATTTTGGAAACGTTGAGTCCTGCTACATATGCATAAAAACTAACACAGCATGATTTTAAACAATTCTGCAAAGAAGAGTGGGCCAGTTGTCATTATGAAGAAACCAGTTTTAGATGGTTTAACCCAGGGATGTCCAACTCCAGGCCTCGAGGGCCTGGTCTAAGCTTTGTTACACAGCTTCCTACTCAAAGCAGCCTTCAAAAGATGGGTACATTGTGGTAATAATGGGACGGGCATGGTTAGCAACAATACTCAAGTAAGCTGTGACATTTAAACAATGCTCAATTGGTACCAAGTGGCCTGAAGTGTGCCAAGAACACCACCTCCAGCAAACTTACACCAATTCTGACCCTACCAACCAAATGCTGCAGCAGAAACCAAGCCTCATCTGACTAGGCAACATAAGACTTCCATTGTCCAATTATGGTTAACCCAGATGGAGTGTAGCCTCAGTTAACTCTTCTTAGCTGACAGGAGTGACACCCACTGTGGTCTTCTGCTGCTGTAACCCATCGCCCTCAATGATTGTCGTGTTGTTCATTCAGAGATTCTCTTCTGCATAACTTGGTTATTGGAGTAAGCATTGTCTTCCTGACTGCTTGAAGCAGTCTGCTCACTCTTCTCTTTTTTGGACCATTCTTTGTAAATCCTAGTTGTGTGGAAAAACACGAGTAGATCAGGAGCTTCTGAACGACTCAGACCAGCATTCAAGTTCAGTTTGAACTTTAGCAGGTGGCCTTGACTATTTATACACACCTAAATGCACTGAGTTACTGAAATGTGATTAGCTGAAAAAATATGTGCATTAATAAGCAGTTAACAGTTGTACCTAATAAAGTAAGCAGTGCATGTATGCGAAGTCGCACCATAGCAGACCAGTGTTTTTATAACTAGTTCTGTGTTTTTCTTGTACACTAAAAACTTCACAGTGCACATGCAGCTCCTGCAGACCATAACAATAATTATGATTTTGAACAACAACTAAACACAAAGGGCAAAAGAAAGACAGATGATATCTCTGTCACTGAAAGCTTTAAGTGTTAAACAAGCAACATTTTATGTACACCTGCATTAGGAGAAATAATTGAAGATGAAGATAATTTAAAATCTTTACGTTACATTATATAAGCATACTCAGTTTTGTCTTCCTGCAGACACTCATTGACAGGTTTCTGTAGGACATCTCCTCTCAGCACAAAAACATGTACACATGTCAAAATTATCTGAGAGACAATCAGAATAATTCTGGAAAAGCCTACACCTCTGATTGTACCGTCTCCCATAATAACTTAATCAGCAGTTAGGTGGAATTGCTGACACGTTCCCAAAAATAGGGGAACAGTTATCTTGGAGAATAATGAGCATGCATTATTAGCAAGCATCCTATTATTGTACACTTATCTTGTTTTTACGGTCATCCCAAG
>NW_005192010.1:0-1705 GCF_000239375.1 Pundamilia nyererei
CATGCAGTAGACGACCTTTATGCACTACTTTGGAATAAGTGGATCGCATAATTTATGACAAGCAGCACTGTTATTGAGTGTGTTTACTTTTATACCACTGGGATAAATTAGATTTCAATATGACAACTGTTTATGATAAAAATACAATTTCAGTAAAACCTGGAGATCAGGTAGTTTCTTGTGTCACAGAATGCCTGCAAAAACTCATGGTTCATCCTCCCACCTGTTCTTTCTCAAGGCCCTGTATAATACATTTTTTTATGTCATTTTTCTTCCATCTGGCCCATATCACCCATATCAGATGAAAAAGGTGTTTTTGCATTAAATAGAAATGTGAAAACATTTAATTACACTTGAAAAAAACATTTATAAGAAATGAATTTTTGCCACAGGTCTAGTGAGTGTCACTCCTTTGGAGATGTACAATTACAGGCTTCTGTTTGGGCTTGTCTAAGCCTTTGTTGGTACAAATAAATGTATTCTTATCTGTTTGCAGCAGAAAATACTGTTTTTTCTTTTTCAAGCTAATTGCTTTAAGCTCCAAGAATTGAGCTTAAAGCAATTTTTAATTTTAAAATACTAAAACGATGAAAGATACTACTCAAATACAATATAAATACTACCTGATTAATGCTCATTAACATAAAACCTCTCGCACATTACACGTGCATATATAGTAAATCCCTGTCTAGTGTTTGGGCCTTGTTTCATTTTTAATTTTATAATTTGCTCGACAACCACGTCAAACACTAAATGAAAAAGTGCTAAAATGAACAAAAGTAAAAAGTATTCTGTGAGTATCTCGGAGACTAAAGCAGCATTTGTATTCACTGGCCGTTCCCACCCGTCTGTGAATGAATCCATTGCGTTTGCTCTCCACTGCCTGCTGCACTGATGAGATGGATGAAGTTCAATACTCATCTCAGCCGTGACAGCTCTTTACCTTTTTCACATGATCTAGTTACCTCTGCATTTCTCTGTGTTTCAGATTAATGACTGCACTAACATTTTAATATTTTATTAGCCCTGCTGATGCCTCACATAACAGATACAATTATTTCAATACTATGTTTCTGCTGTGAGGCTATCCAGCATTTTTTTTTAGTCATGGTAGAAAAGACAGAGATGGGACCTAGTACCACAATCCCAAAGTCTGAATTCAGGCATCAGTTGTTTTATTTCTTACATCTTTGTTTTTCCTCCAAAATATCTTTTATAGGCAGGTAGAAAAAAGACAAAACAAAATGATGAATGCTTTAAAACTCACCGTGTTGCTTTAAGCAACCAGAGATATCAGTCTTTTATTCGTCATACAGAAAGGCCATTCTTGGCATTGTGGTTATGTTAACAATGGCTCTGGTCCATCAGGTGTCCCAGTGAGCAATAGCAGTGAACCAGCATGTACAATAACAGGAACCTGAACGGAATTAAGTCTTTTTTAAAATATTAATAATTACACCTTTGCTTTTCCGGCTATGACAAGCCAAAGTATCTGTTGTGACAGGATCAGTTATGACTCAGGATGAGCTAATCAAAGCTCTTTTTGTTGAATTTTGTCTATTTCCTTCTCATTTAACATCTATGTGAGATGATGCTTGCAGCATGACCAGCTGCAATTGCAAAGAGCAGATTTGGTTCCTTTTTTTAAACAATGCTGCAGTCCTTAGGGAGCTGCAAAGGCAGAAGGTGATGCAAGATATATATA
>NW_005192011.1:0-1705 GCF_000239375.1 Pundamilia nyererei
AAACTTCTCAAGATCTCATCTATTGTCTGGAGTTCCTGGGTTCATGTTTAGCTGTGTGGATAGCTAGTCAGACTTCTAGCGAGGCCATTTACAGTCAACCTGAATTTCATTATCAGGATGCAGGAATGGTGGCACATGTTGCAGCTGGGACAATTTTTATGTGAAGTTTGTGTAGCTGAAAAGGTTTATTGATACTGGAAATAAGTTTGTAAATTGAACTTTTCAACTTCTTACCTTAAAGAAGCCACATACAGGAACCCTGGTTAAGATATTTGGACATATGAAGACACAATGCATACTTTACAGCACCTGCATACTCAGCAAAAGAATAAGCTATGTTCTGTTATTATTCACAAGGGGTCACCACCATGCGTAGCTTTGCATGTTTGATTTTTACAGCAGATGCTTTTCCTGACACAACCCAAAAGGGAGTTGTTTCCTCCCATTTGTTGGGCAAGTCTGTAAACAAACACATTATGTAACCACAGAGCAACTGATCATAAGAAGACAGTTTTTTCTGTTCATTTGACTATTTTACATGACTTTAGTTAACTTATTTTCAACTTAATGCTAATTATTTTTTGTGAGTCAGGGATCAGGAAGATGACGGTACTCCAGAAAATGAATCAGTGACATCAAAAGAAATAGCGACTGGGAGAACGGAGAGGGTATACGCTTCTTTTCTCTAAATTACAATAGAATCGTACTCATTTATTTACTATTAATAACCTTCACGGTAATATATACAGATACAGATGTGTCAGTATTCATTATGTGCGTGTTTCCCTGGTAGCTCTGTAAACACAGATGCAGCTCTGGCAAATATGGCAGAAAAGGACTGAAGTCATAATCAGAGACATGGCGGCATTCATCAGTGATGTATACGCTATTTAATTAAATTACGACATTTAATAATTAAAACTAAAATGCACTAGTGTCTACAGAGCAAGAAGAACAAAGGGCATCTGTCATGGAAATATATCCCAGGGTGTAATAAAAAAAAAATCTGAATATATACATTTGATCAATAAGAGAAAAAGGGTTTGCTTTTTTGTGTCTGTAACCTTGGTTTTCAACTAGCAAACATGGTGGATGTAGCTGTTGGCATGATGATATTGTATATCATTTCGATTAGTTCTTTAATCTTGTCAAGGTCCATGTCATCATTGTAAATTGTTTAAGCTGTACGTTACTTGATGTTTTTATATTTTATGTAGTTAAAGTTTTGGTGCTTTTATTTTGAAAGTTAAGCTCGCTTACAAGTCACGCTAGTTTTCCACTTTGGGGAGAAAGAAGGAGGAAACACCTGTAGCGCGTAACAAGAATGGTCTCTGTTGAAAGTCATGTTAAGTGGACTTTAACTGCACACTGTTAAAGGAAACCTCAAAAGAACCGTGACTAATTTCCTTTTTGCAGCATGCAGCCAACGAGGTATTTATTGATTTATCATGTTTGTTGTACAGTGTCACTTTTTGGTGCTGTGTCTTACGTTGAGTTTTATTTTGTTAATGCTGTGTAGTTTTCACGGTGGCTTTGGAGAGAAGTCTTCATATAAACCAGTGACAGAAAACTACTGTTAAGGTTCAAAATATTGGGGATGGACACCAGAGGAAAAACCCACAATAACAACACTGGTCCGGTCGGGTTGAGTCAAACGATGATTTAATGATCACACACGTGGGAGATGGACACTGTATGCAGACAG
>NW_005192012.1:0-1704 GCF_000239375.1 Pundamilia nyererei
ATACAGGCCATTTACCATTTACCATTCATGCAGGGGTCTTGGCAAAGTGGTCATACATCTGAATACGTGTACTTCCATGGAACTGTGTAAAATGATATCTTGGAATCTGTAGTTTTTAAATGGTTCCAAGAGACCTCCCCAGTTTGTGTAAATCTACAACTCCTTCTTTACTGAGATCTTTTATGTCAAATGTGTTAATATGTCAAGTGTTTTCTATGTTATATTTGCCATTCCTGACCAGATACAAGTAATGACTAGCCAGGTCTTACACCATGAAGAATCCAAATGTGGATCTTTTTCATTCAAAGTGCTATCAGTGTGTATAGAAATGAGGAGAGAGGTGGGAGTGATTGTCTTTAGAACTACTTTCAGCCTGTGGTGTTGAACATCTTATCAGAATTTGTTGAATTATGAACACGGACAAGTACTGTCAGACTTTGAACAATGAAACAGTATCAGCTAATTGCCATCAGCTTAATTTGTCAGTGTGAAAATGATTCCAAAAATTTTGTTGCTGTGTATGTTTAGACCTTAGCTTCAACATTAGGGATATTTTAGAGATATTTTAAAGTGCCGGTGATTGGTGGTTCACTAAAGCCCTCACTGGGGTTTCGGCCTCCAAACAAGGATACATCCCCACTAATTATATGGCGCCTGTGGAGAGCATTAATGCAGAAACATAAGTATAGCTGCTGAATGAAGTATCATGTGAAAATAATGAAAGAGCAGATGTGACTGTAGCTGCAGTTTGTATCCATATGATTGTGGCGGAGGTGTGGTCCCGGGCGCGTCTGCAGGGGAGGAGTGGTGCAGTGGACTCAACGGGGCGGTGCTGGAGATGCCGGTGAGAACAGCTGATGGCGATTTGGACTGATAATGGTTTCCTTCCCTTTTTATAGTGATAAAGACCTGTGTGTGTGTGTGTGTGTACCTGTGTATAGTGCATTTCACAATGATATAATGGATAAAAACAGGATAAAACGGTGTATATATGATGGATAACTATTCTAGATGGAGAAATATTTCAGAAGACTAATTAAAGAAATTACAAAAAAAAAAAAAATTCTAAGATCATACCAAATATTGACTTTAAAGTTCATTAGATTTCTACAGAATGTCATCAAATTAACAGACTAAAATATATCAAGCAACTACTCCTTACAGAACAAAATCTTACATCTTTTTCACCTCAGTTTTTTTCTTCCCACATTTGATCTCAGAGATCAAAAATGTCTGATTTAAACTCACCCTCTTAACAGAAACCAGATAAAAGTATAATTTATACTAATGTGTTGTTGCAGATGATGTTTAGAATTAAATGAGTTTCTTTGCTTTGATGAGGGTCTCTGTACCTCGGCCTGTCACAGGTGGTGAGACTGTTTTCAAAGAACAGCAGCAGCAATGTTCAAGTGATTTTGAGCTGCTTCTGCTTTATGACAGGGTCAAATGTGGAAAATAAATAGTGTTGCTGTCTTACTTTGAAGATATTCCAGAAGGCTACCATTTGTCATGAGTTCTGTGATGATGTAGACGGGTCCTCCCTGCTGCAGACAACTGGACCAGCCTGGGGTGCCAAAGCTTCTTCATGAGCTGAGATTCTCTCAGGAAGTATTTAGGGTCTATTGTGCCTAGGAGAGATGTGCAGTGCTTTCTCAACACTGGCACTAAAACAGGCTCTCAGATGTTGAGAAAGCATGTTGATTT
>NW_005192013.1:0-1703 GCF_000239375.1 Pundamilia nyererei
CTCCAATCTCCACCTCTCTGCATCACACACAGTCCCAGTTCAGACTTTACTGGGAACCAGCTCAGATACAAATCACAGAGCTTCCATACTGCTCACACTTCTTAAGAAGTCAGGGAGAAAAGGAGATCATGTAATTGATCTTAGGTTGCAAACAGACAATCAGACAATAGTATGAAGGTTATTTTTTGCATGGCTTCTAAATAAACATGTAGAGAATTTATTTTGACTTTCTTAAATGTGTTTCATCTTTATGCTGCTCTTGGATGAAAATGATGTCTTACTGTGAGAATATTTTATGGTAATTCTGATGAGGAAAAAACAGATAAAATGTCTCTACATTTACATCACTGCAGATTAAAATTATTTCTAGATTTACAAAAACAACAAGAATTCATCTTTATAATGTTACATCCAAAGCTGTTTCATGGATTTATTTTTTAAATAATTCAGTTGAAGCATTGTTTGAAAAGCAATGCCTGACTTTCATTGGTTAAGATTTACAGAATTTCTAATTTGCTTGAATTTTGCTTTTGTCAGATTAAAGTTATTTCTGTGTCCACTGTGAGTTTTTCTTTCATTGACCGAAGGCTACAAACAATTTTGTCCACGTATGTAAGCCAAATGTTTTCTCGCAGATGTTTGGCAAGTGTTTGGGACTTCTGCGTCTGTGAAACAGAATTGTGAGCAGTCTGCCTCCTTTAATTATGCTATTAGCTTTTTTAATGATCATTTTTATTTAATTTTTTTTAAATAATTTTCAATATTTTTCTTGCCTCTCTAGTTTTTCCTGACTCTGAGTTTGTCTTGTATTTCTTTGATTATGCTAAGTTAAGTTAGCATAAGGCAAACATCATGTTAGTTTAGCATGACGGCTGTAAACAGTGTGAGCAGCTAGCTTGTTTCTATCCAAAGTCGAAGTTAAACAGCAGCTGTACCTCTGGTCTTCTTTGGTCTGATGATTATTTGTCCATAACTGACGTCTTCAGTTCTCACTGCTGAGTAGACAGCAGCTGGATCACTGTCTGCACAATAAAACACAATAAAACACATTAAAACACACTGCAGGTACAACTGCAGCAGTATTTGCACCACAGGATCATTTCATCACAAAGCAAACCTTTAGAACATTTCTAGCATCATCATTTACAATGTGAAAAAATGTTTTTTTTATTAGTGTGTGCGTAGATATTTTACTTTACAGGGCAGCTTCATTTTTTTTCATAGACTCTGACATTTTTTATTTATGTGTCCCAAACTTCAGTTCCTGATTCATTTTGATGATAAGAAAGACCAATTTGAAGATAAAATGAAGGAGAAGTTATGATGCGTTGAGATGGCCCGGCAGCAATGGAAAAACATTTAATTAGTTTTTTTATGCAGCATTGCAAATTTCAATTTCAATTTCAATTTTATTTCTATAGAACATTTAAAAGTCACAGGTACAACAAAGTGCTTCACAGACGAGCCATATTTGCAGATTTACAACAAAAGAGAACAGTCAACAACAAAAAATACAGTCATAGGATGGTAATATTACAACAAGCACGAACCGGGAGGAAATTATGCTAAGTAGTTTGGAAGGCGAGCTTAAACAAATGGGTTTTTAACCATGATTTGAAAGATTGAGTAGTTTCCGACGCACGGACATCAACCGGCAAGCTGTTCCAAAGTTTTGGTGCAGCAAAAGCAAAGGCACGATCCCC
>NW_005192014.1:0-1702 GCF_000239375.1 Pundamilia nyererei
TCTTTTTGTGTGGAGTTTGCGTGGTCTCCCCGTGTTTCCCCGGGGCCTCCGACTTCCTCCCACAGTCCAAAGACATGTACTTAGTGGGGTACGGTAAATAGGTGATTCTAAATTGCCCATGTGAATGTGAGTGCATATGGTTGTCTGTCCCTCTGTGATAGACTGGCACGGTGTACCCTGTCTCTCACCCTGTGACCCTGATAAGGATAAACAGAAGAGAAAGGATGGGATATAAAAATAAAATGATATGAATGCAATGTGTGAATCTGTGGTGTGTAGGACCCAAAACTGGATAATTATCGATTCGTTAATGTGTACTTGTGTTTAATATTCCAGGTAGAAGTAATTGTACTTTATATTCTGCTGGATGGTCATATCTTTAATAATTCATTATATTTTTAGGATATTGTTTTATAATGTGCTGAAAGTAGCACAACAGGAATATTTAAATAAAATAAAAGTAGTTTAAATCTATATTTAAGTTGAATTCATGAGTAATGTAATGATTCTGTGTGTACTTTATATCAGCGGCTTTGGTGAAGGGCAGCTGTGCCCTCATCTGGAAACTCTCCTGACTTCCTCCATTCTTTCTAACTCTTATTTGTGTGCACTTCTAACCAGCTGTCAGCATCTGTCTTGGGGGTTATTTGGGTGACCAGCAGGTTTTCCTATGCCTGGGGCTACTACACAGGAGGTAAGCCTGAAATTAAGTGAATGGAGTCATGATACGTAAAATGTATACACTCACGTTAATATTTTATTAATAAATAAAGAGTTATGTTAGTATTAACCCCTAATCAATACCACAATCAGTAATGTCTACATTGGGTTGGTGTCTACAATTATGCCATGTCATAATATGCATGATATGGCAGTTGGACAGATGTTCAGAGCTGAAGTCCAGGTGCTGCAAGAGTTACAGCCCTGTAATAGTCTGAGCAGTTTTATTGCTCAGTATCTACGTTGTTTAATCATTTACATTTGATAACATATGGGTGAAAAGTTACTAAGCTAAGAAGTCAATGATCTGCATTATTAATGGAAGCAAAACATTTAAATGATCATGTGTTCAGAACTTCAGAGAAGACAGAAAAGTTTAGCCTCGTTTTCTTCGTATAATCCTGATTTGATCAATGTTTACTTTGTCCTTTTTATTGCAGATCCTGCCAAGAGGATGAACGGTGCTTACGGCTACATTGGCTATTTCGGAGTCATCATTCTCTCCATATCTGTTGCCCTGCAGCTGCTCGGCTTCCTCTAAGATGACTGTCATCTTGTGTTTGCCCATCTTACTGAAGAATCTGCTCGTGTATAGTGAACAATATTGCATCTTAACAAAACCATGCTATAACCTGTCTATATACGACTTAAAACCTTTTTTATGAACCACTAACCTGATATTCTGATATTTCTGTGACTATATACTCCATGTAATCAAAATTCTACAATAGTCATCAATAAAGTAAATGCTCTCTGATGGTGCAGCCTTAAATGGATTCTGCGTGCACTCAGGTAGTACAGATTATGGTCACTGAGAGGGTCAGAGGCAGCAGGGCTAAAGAGCGTGTCATGTGACTCACACATGAGGTATCAGGCGCAAATCCCCCATCTGTTCGAGCCCATAGTCAGTGGCTTCTAGATGATCTACATCCTGAGAAACAAGTTCACCAAGGTCAGCCCAAGATAATAAAGTCCTTTTTTT
>NW_005192015.1:0-1702 GCF_000239375.1 Pundamilia nyererei
AAACACAGCTGGGACAAATCAGGGCTAACGAGACAAGGGAAGCAAAACCAGATACATTAACATGAGACATGGAGTTTCAAAGTAAAACAGGAAACATAACACAGAGACGTGGACTTGACACGGGGACACAGCAGACGGGAAAAGAGCAACTACACAGAACAGAAACCAGAAGGCAGAACTCTGACAAAGAAACCAAAAGACTATGATAAATAATCTCAAAATCAAAGTTCAATAATAATGTAAACTCAAAACTCTGGGTCGATGACGAAGGTCTAACACTCAGCTCTCATATGTGAGTTTGTGTATGTGAATAAGACCTCAGCTTACAAATCCAACAACTTCTCAACGTTGCACTTTATATGTTTAAAACTAAAACTTAACTCTGAAGTAAAACAAAATGTAAAGTTAATGCTACTTTTTAATTAAATGTACAAATGAAACTGAAAAGTTAGATTTTGTTGTACACAAAGAAAATGATGACACGGTGGAGAAGTTTCCTTGAATCTTATCTGGATTGTTTGATTTAAAACAGTGTAACAAAATGACACTGTGGGGCTGTACAAAGGTAAAATAGCAGGGAAGTGAGTAAATATATAGATAAAAATAAAAGGAAGAAATACATTAATTATCCAAATACTTAGAAAAAACATTATGACTGCCATCATCTCTGTTGTAAGTGGGCAGGATGGTACAGTTTCTACAAGCAGCATCAGCTCTGATTTCTTTTTTTTACTTTAGGGTTTGACAAAGAAAACTCAAGAACATTTTTTCACATGATACATTTATTTAGATAACATACAAATGTATAATGTTTAAACATATAATTGATTAACAGTAATGAATCACTGATCAATATCAGAAAAGCAAAAGACATTCTCTGTTTACTACAACATTGTGCCAAATTAATTTAATAAAGTTACATATGTATAACTTCATGGGGACACAAGCTCCTCATCGCACCCAGTTTCTTTTCTGAGTTCTCTATTTTTGCAGCAAACTCATCTTCTTGTATATGAAAGTTCTCACATTCTTCAACATGTGCGAACAGATGTTAACGAATGGGCTATCGGGCGATAATCTCTTCACCATTTCCAGCTGACGAGTGCTTTGGTCATACATTTCCTCAAAACCTGATGTTGCTATTCTGTACATATATTTTGCCTGAATGAGAAAAATAAAAGTTTTAGCAGAATCACTTAATCAAATCACTAATTATCAGATCAGTAAAGCTATGCTGATGTTATTGGAGTCTTTTGTTAGTAATGTGATGAATTAAACACTTTCTCAGCCAAAATGTGAGTAACTTGGAGACTGACTAACTCACCTTTAGCCTTTGTTCTTCTTGTATTGCTTTCTGCAGGGTTTCCTTGAATAGTTTCTGAAAATTTCCCAGAAAGAAGCAAAGCATAGTGAGTGTGACAGCCGGTTGAGGAACACATTGAAAACCACAAAGGTTAAGGAAACATTAGCATTTACCAGTTGCTCCTTGTCATTCAGTGAACTTGAGAGATCAAACAGTTTTGTGATTGTTTCCTGTCTATATTTGTCTTCTGCCTGATGGGAAAAAAGTAGCACATTTAAATTTACTAGATTATTCTGCATCCTGTACACTGCAGTTACTATACTTTCAGTATATCACTATAGACAGTTCAATGTAAAATGCACTCATTAAGTAAATACACAGCAGATTTTAAAAACTAAT
>NW_005192016.1:0-1701 GCF_000239375.1 Pundamilia nyererei
AAATCGGTTGTTGCTACTGCGGTTCCCGCCTTCTGCTTTCTGTGTAGTACATGCAAAGGGGTGGGGGGCGGGGGATCCTAGAAGGGAACCTTGCCACCAAGTAAACACTGGATGGTACCAGTAATGACAAACCAATCCAATGCTCAGTAGTACTCTGAAATCTCATCTAGAAAATGACAGACAATAGTGAAAAATAGCTATAATTCAAGGCGTGATAACAAAGGCCTCCAACTCCATAAAGGATTATAGGCCTTTTTGTTTGGCCCCAACAGAAATGTAATTTTGGATTGCTCCCTGGAATTAGTCACTATTGGTCTGTTCTGATCAAAGTTGTCCCTATTACTGTATTCACATGGGTAATATGTATTACCCATGTGAATACAGTAATACAGGAGATAAATCTTGGAACAAGTGGTTGATGAGCAACGACTGTGTTTGTGTGACCAGTAATGGCCTGCATTTTCCATCCACTGTGCCAAAACACTATGGTAGATACACACCATAGTTCAGTTTGTTAAAGCAGAACACTGCATTGACAGTCTGAACATCAAGTTTCACAGCAAAACCCTGTGAACGCTGGAAAAACAAACACGTTACTGGTCACCTGACCGTTGCTTTCAAGCTTGGATGCTTGAGCTGAAAACTGTTGTTTGGTCTCTGGATTGGAGTTTGAGATCCAGCTCTCATCACCAGTGAAGGTCCTTGACTTGAAAAGGCCAGCTTAAAACAGATTAACAGTTTAAATACTTTCTGTGTACAAGTGCAAGTTTGAAGCACACAATGACATGACCTATGAGCACTGATTGGCCAAATTTAAATCAGGGACAGTTTTTGATTTTTGTGAAGACGACATTTTCAGATGTCTTATTCTGTTGAGCTACAGTCTAACATTCAAGGACATTCAATGAGATGTTGTGTTACAAGAAGAGGAAGAAATCTTTATTTTTAGAAGTTAGGAGGAAGATTTGCACATTTTTCCTAATAATCTTTTAATATTTTTAATGACCAAAAAAGTTGCAAAAACAGCTTTATTCCTTTTCAACCTCCTCGATGAAGTGTAACCTAAATAAATTGCAGATGGACTGGAGATATATAATGTAGCATACTAGCGTACTATAGTATTGTGTTAGCAACAGGCATGCCCACACTCATTAGTTCAGTGGCAAGCATTGTAAAATGTTTTATTCTTTTACCTTTAACTCTGCAAGTTCATCGGATTTTCTATACAACCTTTTCTTTGGGTACATTGTACATGTAAGCCCTTCTCTTTGTAACAAAGGTTCATAGAGCCTCATCATCATGTCTGTTTGGCCTTTACCAAAATGCAGTTACCACATAGTTAGAATAATCCTCCATGTGTTTCTCTGCTGGGGTTATTATTTAAAATGCTAATGGAGAGCGTGGTAGAAATTCTTCTGTAACCTGTGGAGCTGCTCTTTACCTTGCTGTACTGCTGTGCGCCCTCTACCAGCCCAACCTGAACAATGAGCTGCTCTTTTAATAAGATCTAATGAAGCATACCACCTGCTGGCTTGCCCCTCTAGACATTTGTCTCTTCTTTCTCTCGCTCTCTGAAAGATCAAGAGGAGAATCTATCGCGGCAGTAATTAAGTCTCTCAAGGCCCGTGTGGCTGCCTGAAACCCATCCTCTGTGTCTCTCCATCATGTCATTCAGGTAGTGAGCGAGAGCGAAATGGATAT
>NW_005192017.1:0-1701 GCF_000239375.1 Pundamilia nyererei
GTAGCATGAAATTGGAGCAGCGCTGCTTGAATTTGTAAAAAGCAACATCAAATCTCAAGAGGGGAGCATAAAAGTCGCTGTTACAGCAAACAGACAGGAAGAGCTGACACACCGTCACAATAAACAGCTCGAGTGTGATAAAGGAAGACAAATATTCACCTAGGATGGAATGAAATAAGGCATAGCCCGGTTAGCACACAGAAACAGACGCAGCATGTTAATGGAGTCATTTAAAGGACTATCAAATCAGGGAATTAATGCTTGTACAACATCACAAAGACATTAAAAGCAATGAGTTATCCTGACATCATGACTCAGTCCACAGGCTGCACTCATGTGTGTCCTCCCAGTGCTGAGAGGGAAACTGAAGCCAGAGTCACTTTTCAGCTCTTCACTTCCTCTGAAGCTTAGCTAAAGCCTAATTTTGATGATCCCCACACCTGTATGGCACACAGACACCCGTTAATCAGAGCTCAGTAGCATCCTACAGTCTGTTAGTACAGTGACCTCACAGCAGCCATATTATTGGCCACATGGTGGCATTAAAAATGCTCCCAAAGGCTCCAACAGCACGGTCCAGATATCCAGTTCAGGTGAAGCTAGCAGCTACAGCCACATGGGTCACCATCCATCTGTCAGTCCCTCTGCCCCTAATAATGCAAACTGTAAGCCTTAACTCTTTCCCAATAAAGACACATTTGTCGACCTCCCCTGCACCCTTAATATTGACACCTCAGTTTAAAGTCTAAACAGGTGAGCTATTAAAGCTGCTACGAAATTATCTACAGAGACCAAAACAGTTTTTGTAGCGGGGGGAAGAAGCTCGCCTGACCTGATGGGAAACAGCTCAAAAGGTGGTTGTGAACAGCAGGGCTACAGTCTTGTGAGACTTCAAGTTCCAGACAGACAAGCAGCTGCTGCCCAACCAAGCAGACATGGCTGCGGCTGACGAGGAGCAGAAGACCACAGCTATGATAGATGTGGAAATCCCAGCAGACAGCAACATGAGAAAGAAGGAGCATGAGAAAGCAGACAAGTGCCAACGGCTGAAGGAACAGCTGGAGCAGATGTGGAAGGTAAAGTTGAAGGTAGTGGCAGCAGTAAGAGTAGCTTTAGGCCTGGAGTCCAGCATCAACATCAGAGGTCTCCAGAAGAGTGAAGTCCGAGGAATAGCTATGAGAGCTGAGCCTGAGGAAGGCCCACACCACCCCCCTGTGAGCAACACAGACTCCATCACTGTAACTCATGAGCTGGAGGAAATCTGTTTGTTTACATTCAGTCAGCAGATGATTTCTCTGAAGCTGGCACTTAAAAGCTGCTCTCAGAGGTCTGTTAAATGCAGTCCGGCAGAGATCTGCTCTCTGTCAGGTGAGCTTCCTCCGCTGGCATGCGGACAACACACCTGAATGATTGATATCAAACAAAGCTCTCTAAAGGGGGCTTTTAAATGATGGATGATACAGAGAGAAGCAGACGCTCCATCTCTGAAGTTACAAGGTGCAAAGTGCAAAACCCAACAGCTGATTCAGTCACCTGAGACTGTGTCTTCATGTTACATCTTTAAGGTTTGGATTAGATACTAAGTATCAGTGTTTAAGGTTAGAATATCCAGGAAGCTAATATGTGAATGTTCTCTGAAATTAGGGATGCACAGCTGCATGTCTGTGTGTGTGTGTGTGTGTGTGTGTGTGTGTGTGTGTG
>NW_005192018.1:0-1701 GCF_000239375.1 Pundamilia nyererei
TGTCTAAATGACTTGTATATCATGTTTAACCTGATTAGCAAAAAACCACAGGGGGTTTGAAAACGATGAAGCCAGGAGTTCGCTGTTCTTGCCGGCTCAGATATTTGAAGTTTACACAGCTACATTCTGACCTGAAAATATTTTAAAAGTTTATTTTGCAACTCAGAAAGAGTAATAAGAGTAATATTAAAACTAAGTTGCTGCCGCCATTGTTGAAAACTGGAATTAGCTGGGCCGCGCTAGGAATTCTGTGATATGATTTTTCAATTTTGTTGTCTGGGTGGAAAATCGGGAGAAATTTGGGAGAATGGTGGTTCAAGGGGATTTTCGGGAGGGGCAATGAAAACTGGTGTCAATCAACTGTGCTACGTTTGTGCTACTAAAAGTGTCGTTTTGTGCTGCCTCTGTTTTAAAGATATTAATGAAAATGTAAAGGTCAACCCCCCACATTATCCAAATCAAACAAATTTGATGTTAAACCTTTGTGCTACGTTTGGATTACTACTCACTTGCAGAAGTGGCTGCGACCACTGGCAATAAGCTGCTCTTTATAGAGGACTCATGCTCGGGAAGACATTTTCTGGTCCACTCTCTCTCCCAGAAGAGCCCCGGGAACGCTTGTGTCATCTTTGCATATCTCCACAATTACATATTGTTTAGTCTTATTAAAAAATAATTGAGATTTCCGTGTACCATGTTACGAAATCAGTTTCACCCCGGTTCTTTTATTCGTCGAAACTTCCAGAGACGGCACCGGAACTCAGTAGTTATTTCACAAAACCTTTATTCATCTTCATTTAAGCATGCACTTCTAGAAGGGAAGATGAGGCCGGTGTGTCCCTCTGCAAAATCTTCACCCCTTTGTTAGTTACAGCCAGCTTTATAGAGGCGTCCCCATCATAAAACCCCCTACGGTGTGCTGCAAACTCTGTGTCTATGTGCACAAGCACGTGAATGCCTATGTGAATGCACATGAGTGAGTGTGCGTGTGGATGTGTGTGCGTGACAGTTAAAACACCGTGGATGTAGGTGACTCCCTAGAGGTCATAAAAACCCATCTCCCTTCCAGACCACAGTTATCCAGTTACAAATGTTGAGACCCCCACCCAAACATTCTCTGGGGAATTTCCACTCAGCATTAACTCCTCTCTGTTTTACTTTCACAGTTCAACTACGGAGGGTCTCCTATACTCCTAAATCCCGACACAGTCAGGCCTTTATTACATTGAGGGCAGTGTCAGTGTCTCTACAATAATTCTACATTCTATGTTAACATATTTCTAAACTATAAAATGAGCTAAACATTCTTACAACCACCAGAGAGAGACTAAGTACCACTAGTGGTATGTGTACCACAGTTTGAGAACCACTGTTCTCAAAAACTCCCGGGGACCACCCCTTAAGGGTGAGATTAAAAGTATATGTGTATGACTGAGGGACTGTCCCTCAGATCTGCTCTGGGAGAAACATAGGAATGTAGAAGAGGTGAAGGGAGTGTGTGTTTTTTAAGAACCAAACTGTGAATTTTGTTTATCGTTTCACCCCTAGTTGGAGGTAAAAGTGCTACAATGAAAAACATTTCAAGGAAATGTAAAAAAAAAAAAGTATTCCAGGTAGAGCTGGGCGATATAAGATTTTTTTCATATCACGATTAGGGCTGGGCCATATTATACCGTTCACGGTAATACCGGTATAATGTTA
>NW_005192019.1:0-1700 GCF_000239375.1 Pundamilia nyererei
AACTTGGTAAAGTAAATCCGTTGGGCATCTTTCTTTGCCTTTAGACAATAATTCTGATGGCAAAAGAGCCAAACAGGACAGACAAAAAAAAGGGGAAAAAAAAAAGGAAGGAAAAAAAAAAGTTCAATTTTTGTCTCATCTGTCTACACAACATTCTCCCAGAAGCTTTGTGGCTTGTCAACACGTAGTTTGGCATATTCCAGTCTGGGTTTTTTTTGATATGATTTTAACAGTGGTGTCCTCCTTGGTCGTCTCCCATGTAGCCCACTTTGCTGAAACAATGACGGCTCGTGCGATCTGACACTGATGTTCCTTGAGCATGAACGTCAGCTTGGATCTCTTTAGAAGTCTTTCTGGGCTCTTTTGTTACCATTCGGATTATCCATCTCTTTGATCTGTCATCACTTTTCCTCCTACGGCCACATCCAGGGAGGTTGGCTACAGTTCCATGGATCTTAGATTTCTGAATAACATGTGCAACTGTAGTCACAGGAACATCTAGCTGCTTGGAGATGGTCTTATAGCCTTTAACTTTAACATGCTTTTCTATGATTTTCTTTCTGATCTCCTGAGACAACTCCTTCCTTTGCTTCCTCTGGTCCATGTTGAGTGTGGTACTCACCATGTCACCAAACAACACCTGGAGTCCTATATATAGGCCCACTGACTTATTACAAGATTGTAGACACATGTGATGCTTATTAGTGGACACACCTTGGATTAACATGTCTCTTTGGTCACATTATTTTCATTCTTTTCTGGGGGTACCATCATTTTAGGTATTGCTCTTGAGCTCATGTAGAGCACACTGTCCTTGCTAGAGACAGATGAAGGCGGATTCCTCTTCACTCAAGTCTTCCTCCGACAGCTGGCTTCACCAATTCACTGTTGCTGGCTGCAAAGGGTTACTACTCACTTGCAGGAGTGGCCGCAACCACTGGCAATAAGCTGCTCTTTATAGAGGACTCATGCTCGGGGAGACGTTTTTTGGTCCACCCTCTCTCCCAGAAGAGCCCCGGGAACGCTTGTGTCATCTTTGCATACCTCCACAATTACATATTGTTTAGTCTTTTAAAAAAAAAAAAATTTGAGATTTTCCGTGTACCACCAGAGAGAGACTAAGTACTACTAGTGGTATGTGTACCACAGTTTGAGAACCACTGTTCTAAACCATGCTTTGAAACTCCTGGGGACCACCCCTTAAGGGTGAGATTAAAAGTATATGTGTATGACTGAGCGACTGTCCCTCAGATCTGCTCTGGGAGAAACATAAGAATGTAGAAGAGGTGGAGGGAGTGTGTTTTTAAAAAAACAAAACAAACAAATACGTTCGATAAAGTGCTTTCGGTTCGGTATGCATATGTATCGAACAATACAAAATCTTTTATTTGTTTTATGAACTTTTCTTCCAACGATGCTGTCTGTGTTGAGCGCTCAGTAGATCTGTGTTCAACTACCCCGCCTAGGCTGCACTGTCGAGTGCAGATCCACTGAGCGCAGCGCAAGCTAGCAAGACAGAAGCCAAGCTTGTTGCAATATGGCAACTGCCTCAACGCTACCCGAAATTAAACCTCCCCCACCTTCATTCAGATCTGGCGTTTGAAACTATCGTGATGTTCATGTGAAGCATGACCCTGATGGTAAGCGCGTCATGGACAAAAGTAAAACAGTATGTCCGATGTGCCACGCAATGCTCAATT
>NW_005192020.1:0-1700 GCF_000239375.1 Pundamilia nyererei
TGTTGACATTAGAAAGAATTTAGAATATCTGTGTTTGTTGTATTGCAAACCAAAGACGAGCGAGAATTTTAGAAAACAGGAAGATGATCAAGAGTTTTCAGAACACGGGAATTTTTTCCTTTATTGGACATGACAGTGCTGACAATAGGCAGGAGGAGAGAGTGAGGGGGAATGACACACAGGAAATGGTCTGGACTCAAACCCAGGTACCCGCAGTGAGGACTCGAGCCTTCAGTACATGGGGCACCTGCTCAGCCAGATGAGCTGTAGCAGCACCGTCTAATCAGAGTCTGATGGTCAGTTAGAAGACAAGTGTGACTGATTATACGAGCTCCAATACAAGCCTACAAGCAGCCAGCAAGGGGAGAAATATGAATTGGAAAAAAAATTAAAAATGAATGGCTTTCTTGACCAAGAAATGAGGCATCAAGTTTTATTTAGAACTTTTAATCCTAGCTGCAATCTAGAAATTCAACCATAATAGAAAATGTTCCCTGATCTAAATTCTCTTCTAGGTCAAACAGCAACACAAATAAAAGCTGCAATGCGTATTGCCACAAATGGACATGGAGATATAGTATATATGCATTGAGTGCAATAAATACATGTCTCCATGTGTTGCATAAACTGGCACAAACAGTATTTTTATTCAGTTAATTGGATAGACTTTTGTGAATTTGGAACATTACAGTTCAAAGAAGTTAACATTAGCACTCATTAGAAATTTCCCTTTATATTTGTTCCAAGATAAGAATTGGTGGTTCTACTATTAAGTTTATTCAAAAGACTGAATAAACTCTCACGGTTGGCAGCATTCACGAGACGTTGCCAGCCATTTGCTTCCAGTTTGTCACCTACCTCATGTTGGTAACAGGCCTCATGGGTTCATGTTTTCTCATCAATGTTCTCAACTTACCTTGGTTTTTGTGTCCCTATAGTAATCTCATCAAGGGATCATCCACCTGCAACTTCTCCCTTTTATCCCCCCCTTTATGAACTCAAATATCCTGCTACTCTCACATGCCTGTCCTGCCTTCTGCCTTCTCTAGATCACAGGAAAAAAAACAATGTTGGAACCTCTTTCATGCATACACCAATTGGATGCTCACCTGACTACCCCCGCCTGGGCCTGGCGCAACCCAGCTGCAAAGTAAGCCACAAATTCAATAATCACTTTCTCACCATGTACTGTTCTCCACACCCAGATCCTAACCTTAATTTCCCTCTGTTACAGTATCACCACATTAAGACTCCCCACCAAGCACCCACGCCATATCATTGCTTATCTTTTTAGAAAAATGTTTAGAAAAATTAAAGCTTCGGAGAAACCTTATCGCTGTGCCGTTTTAATTGACATTTGGGTCCACGCTCACATACAGGCATCTAGGTCCTGTTACCTTGAGATTTTGTTTTGTTTTTGTAATTAAATTAACTAAAGTAACAAAGAACATGAACTTAAACATGTTAGCTGAGACTCAAAGCACCTTACATGAAATGTAACATTCAGTGAACTTGTATTATTTATCAAAACAAGTTAGCATACACATGCTAATATGTACTCACTGGCATTAAACATGTGATTCCCAGCCACAGAGCTATCAACTTACTATAATCACAAGATGCTTGGATGTCCTTCAAGAAACCTGGAGAGCTAACAGTGCTCATCACAGTGTCACAGTGTTGCCTCAATGATTACAACT
>NW_005192021.1:0-1700 GCF_000239375.1 Pundamilia nyererei
AAAAAGGCACAAGTTGAGCTATATACTGTCTCTGTACACCATCTTATAGCAAACCAGTGACTGACTGCAATTTCCTCTGAAAATCCACCCATTCGATCCATCTCTGTATGCAAGCAAAAGGACCACACACAAGCTTTCAAATGGCAGAGTGAAAGAAGAAAAATGCTGTGCATTACTTACTCTTTGCAGGTGCTGGAGACATGAGGTGGTACAGTGTATTTACAGTCCATGATCATGGTGAGGGTCTCACTGTCGTTAGCTTCCTGGAAGGGTGGCTGGCCACAAACCAACATGAACAGTATCACACCAAGACTCCAGATATCTGAGGAAGAGAAAGACACAAGGTCAGACTTAGGACTGGGTGACATTTATCATGGTATTAACAGGTGCAATATTACGAGGACATTTATTAACACATCAATTTCTCAGACACAAATATGGCTGTATGATCCACAGCCGTGTGCTACCTACGACAGATGTGTCAAATGTATTGTTAAACTATATCTGTCCTCTCGGACTGAATCCAAGGCTGAATAATCACACAAAACCTAGTTACGACATCATGATATGGATTATATTTAAAAACTAAGTGCAGGTGGAAGGTCAGAAAGTGGAGAAGTTGAAGCATGTGAAAGAGGGGGGAAAAAAAACCCTCTATCTGTACCAAGTCTAAACAGAGACTGTGGCGTGCCAGTGTTTTCATCTAGCACATCTGTAGTGTATTTGTTGAAAAATGCTACAGAGACATTAAAAACCAATGACATGCTGATCCTGTTGTTCAGCCATCGTCCCTAATTAACATCGCTTCAAATAATTCTCCAGTGTGGAAGACATCTCATTTTACAAGCGTATTTTCCCCTTGATCTCTCCACCCTCTTACGTCATGAGAAAAGATGACTGCAATGGAAACGATGCCACTGATCGGAAACAAGCAGACAATTAAAGGAACTAAGATGTTCTCAGCCAGTGTGGTAAACAACAGTGATGGATAGAAGTGTGAGAAGTACAGTAAAGTCTTCCTCCAAGGCCTTTTGACCTGTCGTCTCCACACGTTATACAACTTATACTTCTGTATAACTTTGTACAAAGATAGCAGACAGTTTTTTTGAGTGTAATTCCACCATTTAAGAACAACAAATGCTTTATAAGACCTCAGTAAATTTAAATCAAAACCAAGCAATGTCCAAATGATGCAAACAAACCATAAAACCATAAAGAAACCAACTATCTCCATCTCCAACTAAAATCTGCTTACCCATATCTATATCGCCATCAATCCATCCTTATATCTCTAATATAAATAAATATTTTCCCTTTGCTGCTGATTGGCACTATGGAGGCAGAAGCAGGATAACAGCCATCTCTCGCTTTCACCTCTCTCCTAGACATTTCTAATCAGCATGTTTGAGTGCCTTATTTCCTCTTACTGTATGCTATTAGGTATTAATAGAACATAACCACATTATTTTATTAACACCCCCTAGTGTCCCGGCCCATGTAACTACACCCTGTACTGGATAATGCAAGACAATTTAAAACTGCATTTTCTCAATTGCAATTTAAATCCTAATTTTCTCTGGTTTGCTTGCATAAAACAAAATGTCACTGAAACCCAAAACAAGCTCATGTTCAATGTTCTCAAGCAACAGTGCACGTGTGCTAACAGCATAATCAAAGTCATGTTAATTCATCTATGCATA
>NW_005192022.1:0-1700 GCF_000239375.1 Pundamilia nyererei
CTGAGGTCAAATGGCCCAGGATGTGAGTGGGCGTTAAGGCGTCTGGGGGGGGATCTCAAAACTGGATTATAGATGGCAGACAGTTGGTCACACATATCTTTCCCTTAGTATTTAGGTATGAACACAAAGCAAAGATGATCAAACCAGCACAAAGAGACTTTAAAGTGATTCTACTGTAAAAGCATTGAACAGGTAGAAACAGAGGCTGCAGCCTGACTGTTCATCAGTTTGTTACCTGTTGAAGTTAAGCAGTGACTGGCTTCACCGCAAATGATGGCTCACGTTATCACAGTGCTGGGCTAGGGCCAGCATTCATTCAGCTTTATCATCACTCTGGGTTCTTGGCTAGCATGCTAAGTACAGGTGCTTGCGAAGAGAGGGAAGCAAGAGTACTATATGTGTCACATTTGTCTTCTTTTTTTTTTTACATGAACCATAGCAGGGGTACCAAACATGAGGCTTAAGGGCCAGAATTGCCCCGGCAAAGACTCCTATCCACTCCAGTCCCACTGCATGGTTATGGAAAATGTAAACGAGGACATACATTTATTTGGTAAAAAAAAAAGTTGCTGTGAATTAACAAAAATGTTCTGTTTTCTAATTAATAAGCAGCTTTCACTGCTAATTACAAGCCTGTCTGGACAATAAGCTACTGAAACTTTTTCTGCAATTTTACACAATTGGTTTAAGGCCCAAAGAGTCATGCCTGACATCCCTGAAGGAGAGAGAGAGAGAAACATGCGCAACATAACAAAAACTGTTTCTTTTTTTTTTATTGAAAGATAAGTCCTTTCTTGCCTTTTTCCTTTAGACCCTGATATGCTTACCTAAAGTGTACTCCAAAGGTCAGTTGTTAAAACAGCTCCTTTGAAACATACAGCAATAAATCAGAGAGACTTGACTCTCTGATTTATCCTAAAGAACAATTTCAAGGTATTACACTGTATAAGCAATAGTAACTTGATTTCAAAATAAACCTGCGCATTTGTTGCAGCAGTGAGTTATTGTGCTTTGAAGATCATCACTGGGAGTGACTAGGATGGACAAGGTTAGACAGGATTATTGAAGAGGAAGAATTCAGGTTGTGTGTTTTTTTGGGATAAAATTAGAGAAGCAAGACTGAGATGGTTTAGATAACTGCAGAGGAGGGATAGTGGATATATTGGACAAAGGATATTTAATATGGAGCTGCCAGGCAGGAGGAAAAGACAAAGATGATATTAAAGATTCATTGATGTAGTGAAAGAGGACATGCTGCTACTGACATCCTCTTGGTCCTTTTACACCAGCCCTAATCGAGCCCCACTTGTTCCAGCCACCTCTCATGTGGAGATCGGATCATCTTATAACTCCTGATCTCCATGATCTATATTTACAAAGACATCAGCATATAACTCTCCCAAGCTAATTTAGCATATTAAAGGAAGAATTAACTAAGAAAAGAATTAATCTAAGCACTCGGGGCAGTGACCCCCAAACTGGGTGCGTGGCTTGAGCAGATGATCTGATCTGAAACATAGGTGTTACAAATGTGCAAAAAAACGAAGCCATCAAGAATGGGGCAAACAGTTTCTAATGACATGAAGACTCCTGCACGCCTTTTGGGCCATGTTTTGAGGATGTAGAAGTCCATGTTGTGAAGTGAGATTTGGGCCGGTCATAGGTCTTTTCTTCCACGTTCGGGGGACTACCCTTGGTTG
>NW_005192023.1:0-1697 GCF_000239375.1 Pundamilia nyererei
TCAGGTAAGTGAAGTTAACGTTCCCATACTGGTGACATTGTTTAAAAGGTAGTTTTAAACTAAATAGGTCTTTATAGTTTCACTGATGTCGAGTGAGGACATGTTAGCAGCATTTACCCATAGGTTTAGTGACATTCCAGTAGCTACATGCTAGCAGTTGCTAAAAGTTCAGATGTTCGTTATCTTCTGCGTTAATATGAACCTAAAACATTTTAACTATGTATTTCTTCTAAATGCTGTCTAAATAATATCATTGTCACATGTCAAATCACAGTTTGAACAACTATATTACCGTTTATCAGTAAGCTAATAATCGCTAATTAGCTTACATAAGCGAACATACTTTCAGAAAAAGTGGGTAACATTACCATAAAGTTAACTTTACTGGTTTATATTATTTTAAGCAAATGCCAAAGGCATACACTACGCTAGAGTTTTGCTCATTATTTAGTAAGAAATATGTATTTTGTGTAAATTAACTGATAGCAATGTTAATGACATGTTAAGTAATATTAAGTAATGTTTCTATTTTATAGAAAGGTTTAAGAGTACGCAAAAACCAAATCTCTGAGAGATGCAACCAGAAGACGGATGAGAAACATACTTGAGGCTGAGATGACAGAATAACATGGGAATAATTCTTTGTTTATTCGTCTGTAGACTGGGACAGTGACTTGTCTACCATCTTGCTGCTGCTACATCTGCTACCACCAGCTGCACAAGGGCGAAAGAGACCAGGAAAGATGTCTGCATCTCAAGCTGTCAATAACCTCATCAAATTCCCAAAGGTATGTTGTTTAAAATATACTTTCCATCACCTCTATTTACATGGACAGTGAGTTGAGCTAATCTACTGTCAGAGGATAGTCACTTAATACTGTTGTTTAATGTGTTGTTGTAGGCTGGAACCAGTGTACAGCAGCATCTAGACAACATCACCCGAAGCAGTCAGCCCTACCTTCTTACTCAGGGATCCACAAGAAGCAGCATTCACACCTTCATTGTGATTGAGAAGCATGCACTTCCATGTAAAGCAACAGGTTCAGTAGGAGCCCTTGATGAACTCTTTAGGGCCCATTATGTCTTTGGTACATCATACAGTTAATCCCTGACCAACTTTTTTACTTTTCTGCAAACAACTACGACATTGGGGAAATGTCATATTGCTTTCTCTAGTGAGCATCATAGAACTGTGAATTTTAAAGGTTTGTTATGTTAATTAAATGACACTGAAATGAGAAACATAATAAATGCTGTTGCTTTAACCTGTATATTTGTTATTATTTCCATAATGTTGGATAGATCACAGTTATTTAGTAATATAGCATCATAAGATGAATATGAAAAAAATCACACTACAAAGAAATAAAAATGATATATTATTACACATCAGAGTGTTATTATTAAACTAAATTTGGAGTAAAAATAGCTCTATAAAGTGTAATCAAATTACTCTTAACGGTGTGAATAACCCTCAGTGTTAAATATTTTTACACATTTTGTGGTTAATTTTGACACCAAATTGAGTACAATTAACACTGAAAAGTTAACACTGGCCATAGAGTAAATTTAACTCTAATTTTGAGTGGGACCAAATGTTATCTGAAGCAGAGTTAAAATCAACTCTGTAAGTGTAAAATTGACACTTGGTTTTTTACTGTGTGTCTTTATGTAATACTGGCAATCAGGCCTGTTTT
>NW_005192024.1:0-1697 GCF_000239375.1 Pundamilia nyererei
TGAAAATATGAGGAAGTAGTTAAGTTTCAAAAACAAGCAAATTTTAGCAGAATTGCAGAAGTTTCCCATTCATTTCAATGGGACAAATTAAGCTTAATAATTTAAAAAGTATAATAGTGACAAATACCAAAAGACATAGCATACATTAGCAGAAATATTAGAATAGTTTAAAATTTGAACGGTGAAAATCGGCTGAAAATTGTGGAAGTAGTTAAGTGCCAAAAAGTGTACGAAAGTCCCAAGAGGAACTCAATGTGAGGAACTTATTGTGTGGATGCTTAAAGCATCCACACAATAAGAACTAGAAAAATTAGCATTGCGAAAATGCTGTGTGGATGCCTTAATGCTGAAGATTTCTGCTGAAAAAAGCTGAAAAAGTTGAAAAAAAAAAACGTTGCCCTGAGGAGGATTCGAACCTGGCCCTTCTGGCGTCAAGGCGGCTACTCATCTCACTGAGCCAAACTCATTCTCACAAAGAAAAGGTGGAGAGACTGACAATTCTGCTGAAATGAGCAGAAGCTGCTGAGAATTGTGCTGATAAGAGGTGAAAAGGTTGAAAATTTTTCAGAAGAGGTGAATAAGTAGAATTTGGGCAGAAAACAGGTGGAAATTCTGAAAATTTTCCTGAAAAGAGTTCAATCAGCAGAATTTCTGCTGAAAAGAGTTCAATCAGTAGAATTCTGCTAAAAAGAGGTGAATGAGCAGAATTCTGCTGAAAAGAGGTTTTGCTGAAAACAGCTGAAAAAGCTTGGATTTGTGCTGAAAAGTGGTGAAAAAGCTGAAATTTGTGTTGAAAAGAGTTTAAAAAGTTTAACTGTGAACTGAAAGAAATGTGCCACTGGCAAAGAGAGCGGGCACCTGGAAAACAGGGTGATGAGCAGCCAGAATTAGATCGCGGTGAGAGGTGAAAAACGCCGTTTTTGGAGTTACAAAACATCGTGTAACTCAAAAACTAGGTGGGATAGAAGCATAATTCTTGCACTGGGTGAATCAGTGGACAGTGGTGTACTTTGACTGTGATTTACATAGCTCTTTGTACTTCCGTCGCGGAGATATGACGAGAGAAGAAACGGCTTCATTTTCGGAGTTTGAAAACTGAGCGAAGGACAAATTTCCTACCCTCAAACAAGTCTAACTCATCTCAGAACGGTAATAGGTGAGAAAATAATTCTTGAATTGTGAGCGTCAGGAGTGTCTGAAGATATACGGGGACAAGCCTCATGTCTTAACTTTGCTTCGTTAAGGAGATATGACGATTTGAAAATGCCTTCAGTTTCAGTATTTCAGCTCTGAGTTTCACAACCTCCCCATTGACTTTGAATGGGGAGTTTTTAGACCTTGTGTCACTCGCATGATAATTATAGTGAACCTATCTTAAAGCCAGCAAAAATACCTACGTTTTGATGTATAATTTGGGGGGTATGAGTGGAAATTGAGCGAGTAGCAAGAAGTTGTTCAGACATGAAGAGAAAATTCAGAACGGACCAGCACTCACTCTGAGTTAATTGCATAGCAACCATAGCAACGCATGTGTTTTCTGAAAAATCACAAAGCTGCAACTGAAAACTGAAAGAGGCATTAAATAAAAAAAGGGTAACAGATCTGAAAAAGCTGAATCCCACAGTAATAATCTGAGAACATTTTAAAGTTTGAATGGAGTTTCTAGGTGAAAGTATGAGGAAGTAGTTAAGTTTCAA
>NW_005192025.1:0-1697 GCF_000239375.1 Pundamilia nyererei
AACACACGTGAAAAGACCCAGGAAAACCGAGTTAACGATAAAAACGATAACAAAATAACGCTGAAAACCGATTAAAAACCCTGAAAACCATACATTTCACACCTGAGCCTCAACTCTCGCGGCCCGGTACCAAACGACTCACGGACCGGTATCGGTCCGAGGCCCGGGGGTTGGGGACCGCTGCTGTAGTGTCACTGATCTCAGTTAGTTTTTTGAAAAACCATCTCCTCTAACATGGTTTTGGCTTTTTGTTGGCTTAAACCTTACTTAATGCAAAGTGTACAGCATTCATGTTCTCTCTTTGGCTCTGCCTGTCCTTCTCTCTCATGTACTGCTCTCTGACATTATCTGACTTGTCCTCCCTATAGCCGCCAGCCAAATACCTCCTACCAGAGATGAAAATATCTGACTATGGCAAAAAGTGTGTGGTGATTGACTTGGATGAAACACTTGTCCACAGTTCATTTAAGGTAAGAAGGGGCTAAAACTACTGTTGAAATTCTGCACAGTATGAGCACTTTTACTACCAGGTTTAACTAAAAGCCAATATTAGGTTTGCCTATATTTCTGCAAACCATTGTTTAGTTTATGTCTATACATTGTCATTATTTCCAAAGTTCCGCTAATGATACACAGGAAGTTGAAGCTGTTTGAATCCATGACATCACTGTGTACACAAAAGAACGAGATGAGCAGGTGGCAGAGGATGTGAGCGAGCGTAATATTACAGTACTGACTGTGGCTTATAATGGGTACATGATTGTAACAGGAAAATGCAGACAACCAGGCTGTGTTGGCAACCATCTCCATTCGATAAAACATATTTTTTTGCACTGAAGAATACTTTCTGTGCACTTCCTTCTTTTTTTTTTTTTTTTTTTTTTAATCTTCAAGCTGTCCACTTCTGCCTGAGGTCAAATGCTCTGTCTGCTGTCTTAAATTACTACAGAGGTTAAAGGAGGGCAGTGATGATAAAGGTTGTTGTAGCAAAACATACTTTTTTTTTTTGCCCTCAGAGATTAGACAGTCTGGAAATTGAGTTTGTGTTAATAGTACGACCTCTGGGGGTCAGTTGGGGTAGTACAACAAAAGTAATTGTATTTTCTTCCCACAGCCTATCAGCAACGCTGATTTCATTGTCCCAGTAGAGATCGATGGTACAGTTCATCAGGTATTGTGGATTTCTTTAAAAACTAATAAATTGTATTGACGTTTGTCTCTTTAATAGGGGGGATTCCATTTGGTTCTGATGTGAAGATCCTGAAGAAAAGGCTGTTATCCAGTTCAAGTAATCCAGGATAGGCTGTGTGTATCCTGGATGGCCTATTCGTGATTACTTGCACTGGGTGGCAGCCACTGTGCGAAGGGGATGTGGGGGGCATCTAAAGTTATGTGACATGGTAAACAGTCTGATCATTTTGAATAATTCCAGAAATGAGTAACAGGAATTATTTTGTAGCCATCCTGAAGCTTTCACATATATTTTCTTATAAATGACACTGTTCACCTAAAGTGCCCTCAGTACAGATACAGTACAGATAATGTATCTGTAGTGCTTGACACTCCTGTCACACCACGGTTTGTTTTGTTGTTGTTGTTGTTGTTGTTGTTGTTGTTGTTTTGAAATCTGGGGTCCGTTCTTCGTACCTCGCTTACTACATCCAAGATCAAATCATCGCGCCAACTTTGAGCTCGCT
>NW_005192026.1:0-1696 GCF_000239375.1 Pundamilia nyererei
GATATATACATGAGAGTAAGAATTAAGAGTGCTACGTTGAAAGATATATACATGAGTGCAGGTGGTGATCAGTGCCAAACATGGAATGATACAGTGAGCAGCAACCTCCAGCAGCCACACTCCAACTGGTTGCAGAATAAACACCATTTGCTAGTGACTGGGGTTACTGGGAGTCACTGGCTAATCTCTAGGCCTGTGTGACTGGGTGTGGGTGCTTACTGCCAGTCACTGTGAAATTAACTGCTAAAATCCCAATCATGAAAATCACATTTTTCCATCCTTACATCTGCACTTTACATCCAGCACGTGCTCAGAGGGACTTCAAATTACTGATAATGTTACTGCATAACTGTTTGATGTGTGTAAATGGGGAACAGCTATTAGTTACCTAAAAGCAGTAACAGATATTAATAGCTTAATTCGCTCTTCTTTTAATGTGTTTTTTACTATTATATCACTATTAAATCACAGCTCTGTGCTCGCAAAGGTATTATCTTGATTTTTACATAAGGATATAATAATGTGATCTATGTCATCTCACACATGATGGTTAAATTTAATGTGCCTAAATTATATGACATTACCACAAAACAGGCATTCATTCCTGAGACCGCTTGACATTTGTGTCCCGAATCACTTTTTTTTTGTCGTGTCGCTCAGAGCTGAGATCCTCAAATATAACTATCGGCCCTCGACAACTTGGCAAAATAACATGTTTTCAGCAAACAATCTGCACCAAAAAACTCTGATTGCACCTTATACCATGTCACATGGAGAAAAACACAATTTTAATGTAGGGGAAAGTGCTTTTTCAGTGTCTCGCTAAGACTGCTGGTGTCTAAAAGCACCGTGGCTGTCTAAAAAAGAAAAGGACGATGTGTTTTCCCCTGACAGGCATCATTTCAGGAGCAATCTGAGCATCATTTCTGTGGTTAAAATTTTACCAAAATGCAAAGGTAATGCTTTGTTGTTCATCACTTTCACTTTATCTGCAAGTTAAATTCTGAAAGAATGATAGAAAGCGCTTTTGTTGAATCACAGCTAATAAATACAAGTACAAATAAAATGAGTGCTAATTACAGACTTGATGAAGACGATTTCAATTTTTTAACAGCCTCTGTGAACCTTTTTGTGCTCTGGAGTATAAATGTCCTTGGACAACTTGCTACTTTTCACAGCTCACCGTTAAGACAAGCTGTCGCTCCCTCTCTGTCTTGCTTCTTTCTCACTCCTCTTCCTCCTGCCACTCTTCTCTATCTTCTCATCTGTCTTTCTACCAAGCGCCCCTGTCTGTCATCTCCCATTTCCTCTCCTCACTCCCCACCCTACTCTGCTGAAGTCATACATCTCTCAACCTCTATTTAGCCCCCTCCATTTTCATTGCTTTCTGTCTCTTTTTCTTTGCTTACTGTGCGGGACACTTTGTCTGTCTCTGACACATGCTGTCTGTTAATCAGCAGCGTATTGGACACCCATTCACTTGGCCATTATAAAAGCCTATTTCTGACCAGCGTGACACACAATATTATAAACTCTCTCAGCTGTCTGGCTAGTTCCGCCTCCCTCTTTGCATTATTAAGATTGACACACACACAGTGACAGCCATTTACAGCTGTGGAGCCAGATTCGAGGCTGAAGGTGCCAAAAATTGCTGAAAAATACTGAACACTTCTCAGATGAGAGGTGAAACGTCTTC
>NW_005192027.1:0-1696 GCF_000239375.1 Pundamilia nyererei
GAAACGATTTTATGTGGTACACGGCGCTCAAAAATCTGTCAAATGTTTCAGTACGACTTTGCTAAGCTACGAAGCCGCACCGCTTGATGGATTGTCGGAGCATTACGGCTATCGTAGGCAGTGTTGCCAACTCCTCAGTAAAGGAAATCGCTATTGGTTGTCCTAAAAGTCGCTAGAAGTCGTTAAATTGGTCATGCTAATGTAATTGTAACCTACGTTGTTGGAGAGAGAAATAACATCGTGGAAGAGACATAAAGTCAGTAAAAAACGACCTAAATGCACTTCGAATTTATACAGAACTACAAATTAAATTTCTTTTAGCAATTATTCGCTTTTAATGTCACAATTCCAACCCTGCTCCTTTATCTGGGCCTGGACCGGCAAAAGTGAACCGAAATTGGCACTCTGGTGGAGTTATATGGGCTCAAAATGTGGTCATAAATATTTTGTACTTGTAAAAAAGATTTGTGTGTGTTAAAAAAGATTTGTATGTGTAAAAAAGATTTGTGTGTGCGTAAAAAAGATTTGTATGTGTAAAAAAAATTTGTGTGTGCGTAAAAAAGATTTGTATGTGTAAAAAACATTTGTGTGTGCGTAAAAAAGATTTGTGTGTGGTCAATCACAAAGGGACCAATAAAGGTAGGAGACAGTTTCTTAGACTCCGCCCTAAGCGGAATGAATCGGCTCGACAGCCAGACCTTTTGTCCGGGCGCATACACAGGCGCCGGGGTCCTATGGCGATCCGCCAGGCGCTTGTTCCACTCAGCCGTGCGGAGAAGGGCAGCCCGTGTGGCCCTCCAAGCGCGCCGACACCTCCGGACGTGCTGCTGGACAGAAGGTACGAAATGCTCACCCTCAACAGCCGGAAACAGAGGTGGTTGGAAACCCAAAGACGCCTCAAAAGGGGACAATCCGGTGGCCAAGGAGGTGAGGCTATTGTGGGCGTACTCAATCCAAGGGAGCTGCTCGCTCCAGGTGGTCTGATGGGTGGACGCCACGCATCGGAGGGCTGCCTCAAGCTCCTGATTGGCTCGCTCCGCTTGGCCGTTTGTTTGCGGGTGAAAGCCAGAAGACAGACTAACCTGAGCCCCCAGGGAGGAACAGAACTCCTTCCACACGCGAGACGTGAATTGCAGACCCCTGTCCGAGACTATGTCCGCCAGAATGCCATGGAGACGGAAGACGTGGTTCGTCAGGAGCTGGGCGGTTTCCAGGGCCGTGGGAAGCTTGGAAAGGGCGACAAAATGAGCTGCTTTAGAAAAACGGTCAATGATAGTCAAAATGACAGAGTTACCTGACGAACGTGGCAAGCCCGTGACGAAATCGACAGCTATGTGGGACCAGGGGCGGCTAGGCGTAGGCAAGGGCTGAAGGAGACCAGAGGAGGGCTGATTGACACATTTGTTCTGAGCACAGACTGAACAGGCTGCTATGTACTCCCAGACATCCTTGATGAGGGAGGGCCACCAAGCGAAGCGCTGAAGGAGTGAAACGGTACGGTGGATCCCCAGGTGGCAGGTGAATTTTGCTGTGTGTGCCCAATGTATCACCTGTGACCGGACAGAGGAGGGCACAAAGAGTAGTCCAGGGGGACCCGTTCCTGGGTCTGGTTCTGTTCGTTGGGCATTCCTAATGGCTGATTCAACCTCCCACGTCAGGACCCCAATGACACACGAGGGGGGAATGATGGGAGAGT
>NW_005192028.1:0-1696 GCF_000239375.1 Pundamilia nyererei
AACGCTGAAAACAGATAAAAACCCTGAAAACTATACATTTCACACCTGAGCCTCAACTCTCGCGGCCCGGTACCAAATGACTCACGGACCGGTACCGGTCCGAGGCCCGGGGTTTGGGGAACGCTGGTCTACAACAACTTAGCTTTTTGTTAGCTAATCAGCTCATGGTGTGACTCTAAATGAATGGAACAGGAATTCTTGGCCTTGATTAGAGTTATCCATTGTCTTCTGGCTACATATAACACACTGAAACTTTGGGTGTTGCCCAAGTCATTAGACGGGTTTCTAATTGGACCAAGGATATCTGAAATCATGTTTGAGTTGATGTGCTCTTTTTTGTGTTAACGCTAGCACAGCAAGAGAAAATAGGAAAGGACAAAAAGAAAACTAAGCCCCTCTCTCATTTTAGCTAATTCAAAGTCACCTCTGGCCTTTTATAGTTCTTGTAGTGAAGTTTTGCCACTGGTGTATATATTTGTTTCCTCTTCCAAATTACAGCACAAGTACAAAACACAAGTATTTTTAAATAGTCAAGGTTGCCCCTGACTGATTGAGTCCTAGATGAAGGCTGTCAAGCATGGGAAAGAAATCAGGGTGCCAAGCCCGGCATGCAGAGCAGTGGCACTCATGAAGGCAGACGCCAGTCTGGTATAGAGCTACAGATTTGGGCACTGCATAGGGAGTACTTTAACTCTGTGATTAATGGGTAATGATGGGCTTTCAGCAGGCACAGCGGGACACTGCTGCATGGCTTTATTCCCTGGGCTGTAATATTCAGGCAGTCATTCAACAAACGTGGCTCATCAGGAGCTTAGTTCTTCATTACACAATATACACTATATTTCTTTTCATGTCTGCCAGGGTTATCACATACAAGAAGATTTAATCTGCTGAAAAAGACAGTCAAAACATGAGACATAAAAGCTGTCTGTGGATTTAACAGCACAAACTGACTAACTAGAATAAAACTTGGATTTAGTTTCTGGTGTCAGTGCAAATGAGGACTCCTTGTGCTTGTGTCATTTTCTTGAACAGATGTTTATATCACCTGCTGTGTGCCAGCAGAAACATTTTAGGGTTTTCAGTCATGATCGTTCATTTTTCATTCAGAAATACAAAAACAAATCTAATACAAAACAAAAATCCCCAGCCACAAGTTGTTATACCAAAAAAAAAAACATAAAAAAAAGCTGCTTTCCACTTTCAACACATAGCTCTACGTGTTTAATTTAGCATGGTTTTACACTGGATGCCCTTCCTGACACTTCCCCAAAGGGGACTTGCATCTCCAGCTGGAAACAAACCAGCAACCTTTCGCTTGCCAAGCAAATGTGTTTGCCACTAGACCACAAGTTGTCACACCAGTAAGTAGTTAAAAAAGAGTAAAGTTAATGCTTTGGAACACATGCGTTACCACCCATGATGTGGAACGGCCAGACTCTAGCAGTTCATTTTGAGAATACCCACCAATGTTGGAGAGTTGTGAGTTGCCTGCTAAGACCTGGAATTGTTTAAAATCTCTCCAAGCTGATATGCATGACATTTATTGGAAATGGTTGCAGATTTTACTTAACTAAAATTTATATTGCAGGCTATACAGCAGGGAACAAACTGCTGGTTACACTAAAAAAATAACTTCTCCTGCAAATATCTAAAAGGATCTGCACCGTTTTTGAAACAAAAAAAGAGAAAACTT
>NW_005192029.1:0-1695 GCF_000239375.1 Pundamilia nyererei
AAGTGTCCCATCAGAGGTTCACCTCCTTAATCTTACTTATGAGGCGAAACCAGCCAAAATGTTAAAGATGTGAGGACCAACCAGTCTGTGGGCTACACTATTTTTGTTGTTGGTGGTCCTTATACTGCAATGGAAACTGTTCCAATATATAAAGAGCGTCCAATTTGTTAAGCAATCACATCCTCCCTGCACACATGGTGTCATCACCATTACACTCCCTCCAGTTGGTTCTTTGGAGGACGTCTGTCTGAATATGTAGTTTGTTCTTGGATGGAAAATGATGTAGTAGAAAAAAACTAGTAGTAGTAGAAGTTTTAAATAAATTGTATCAGCATTTTGGGTTCAGTGCCTCTGTACTGTAGTGGTTTACACATTACGTGTTCGTGGGTTCATGTTTGACTCATGCGGTCAGGAACAAACTGCCTGTTAATCAGAATGTTGATGGTTTGAAAGCATTTAAAGGCCAAAGTGCTGTATGAATGTGAAGTGTAGTTAGAAGGTTTACAGTGGAGGAACTACTGTTCAGTGATCGGGATATTGATCAGATGAGTACTCTAAGCTGCTCTGCTACAGTCAGTGTGGGATTCAGCTGCTCGTCCACAAGAGGGCAGCAGAGTCCAACACCTGATACAGACCAGTCTCTACCTTCACTGTAGTCATTGTCATTATTTATCATCATACAGTGAACTTTTATTTTAACTTGGTCTTTTTTTCTGTAACTTTGCGTATGGCAAAGATTTAGTTTTATCCGGGGCCGGGTCGCTGGGGCAGCAGCCTAAGCAGAGAAGCCCAGACCTCCCTCTCCCCAGCCACCTCCTCCAGCTTATCCAAGGGAACAGCAAGGCGTCCCAGGCCAGCCGAGAGATATAATCTCACCAGCGTGTCCTGGGTCTGCCCCAGGCCTCCTCACGGATATTCTAATATTTATTCCTAAATTCATTTACAGTCCTCACATCTGTCTGCTGCTGAAACCTTGTGGCAGTATAGGGATACTTCCTATTAGGAAGGCTTTCATCAGTGACAGTGGCTTATTGTTTTGTTTGTATTAATTAACGCTGCACTCACCGCTGTATGCTGGCGTCCACCTCCTAAAGATATAACTGCATGTTACGTCGATGCAGCTCACTGCAATAGTCTAATTTTTATTGAGCCAGAAGTGACCAGGATGTCAGGTAATACTAGTTGCCTTAAAATCAGAGCCATCCTAAATCAGCACTGAGTAACATTGAAATAAAGTCTTTGAATTGCACTCATTGAAATTAGAGCTTAGAATTCTTGGACAGTACATTTAACCACACAGCAGTCATATTATTTGTCAGATTATTGGATTTAAAAAAGAAGGATCCCACAGCACAAGTTCTAGAGGCCCAGTACAGGTTTCCAATTAGCTGATGCGAGGCCTAGCAGACAGCTAGCAGCTACAGCAACCTGTCAGAGGCCACGCCCCTAATAATGAATTATCATAACTTTAACACGTGGCATATTTTTAAAAAAACACCCTCTGTACATTTGTAGAAGCAAACAAACAAGATGATATAATCTGAATAATAAGTAGAGGATCAGTAATAGAGCCTTGTGGAACTCCATTCTGAGTTTTGTTTTTCTCTGTGATCTCTGTCGGTTCCTGCATCCAGAAAAACTCAGATTTTAGTTTAAAATACTTCAGGTCAGACATTTAAAGGCTGTTAAATGTGT
>NW_005192030.1:0-1695 GCF_000239375.1 Pundamilia nyererei
ATATATACATGAGAGTAAGAATTAAGAGTGCTACGTTGAAAGATATATACATGAGTGCAGGTGGTGATCAGTGCCAAACATGGAATGATACAGTGAGCAGCAACCTCCAGCAGCCACACTCCAACTGGTTGCAGAATAAACACCATTTGCTAGTGACTGGGGTTACTGGGAGTCACTGGCTAATCTCTAGGCCTGTGTGACTGGGTGTGGGTGCTTACTGCCAGTCACTGTGAAATTAACTGCTAAAATCCCAATCATGAAAATCACATTTTTCCATCCTTACATCTGCACTTTACATCCAGCACGTGCTCAGAGGGACTTCAAATTACTGATAATGTTACTGCATAACTGTTTGATGTGTGTAAATGGGGAACAGCTATTAGTTACCTAAAAGCAGTAACAGATATTAATAGCTTAATTCGCTCTTCTTTTAATGTGTTTTTTACTATTATATCACTATTAAATCACAGCTCTGTGCTCGCAAAGGTATTATCTTGATTTTTACATAAGGATATAATAATGTGATCTATGTCATCTCACACATGATGGTTAAATTTAATGTGCCTAAATTATATGACATTACCACAAAACAGGCATTCATTCCTGAGACCGCTTGACATTTGTGTCCCGAATCACTTTTTTTTTGTCGTGTCGCTCAGAGCTGAGATCCTCAAATATAACTATCGGCCCTCGACAACTTGGCAAAATAACATGTTTTCAGCAAACAATCTGCACCAAAAAACTCTGATTGCACCTTATACCATGTCACATGGAGAAAAACACAATTTTAATGTAGGGGAAAGTGCTTTTTCAGTGTCTCGCTAAGACTGCTGGTGTCTAAAAGCACCGTGGCTGTCTAAAAAAGAAAAGGACGATGTGTTTTCCCCTGACAGGCATCATTTCAGGAGCAATCTGAGCATCATTTCTGTGGTTAAAATTTTACCAAAATGCAAAGGTAATGCTTTGTTGTTCATCACTTTCACTTTATCTGCAAGTTAAATTCTGAAAGAATGATAGAAAGCGCTTTTGTTGAATCACAGCTAATAAATACAAGTACAAATAAAATGAGTGCTAATTACAGACTTGATGAAGACGATTTCAATTTTTTAACAGCCTCTGTGAACCTTTTTGTGCTCTGGAGTATAAATGTCCTTGGACAACTTGCTACTTTTCACAGCTCACCGTTAAGACAAGCTGTCGCTCCCTCTCTGTCTTGCTTCTTTCTCACTCCTCTTCCTCCTGCCACTCTTCTCTATCTTCTCATCTGTCTTTCTACCAAGCGCCCCTGTCTGTCATCTCCCATTTCCTCTCCTCACTCCCCACCCTACTCTGCTGAAGTCATACATCTCTCAACCTCTATTTAGCCCCCTCCATTTTCATTGCTTTCTGTCTCTTTTTCTTTGCTTACTGTGCGGGACACTTTGTCTGTCTCTGACACATGCTGTCTGTTAATCAGCAGCGTATTGGACACCCATTCACTTGGCCATTATAAAAGCCTATTTCTGACCAGCGTGACACACAATATTATAAACTCTCTCAGCTGTCTGGCTAGTTCCGCCTCCCTCTTTGCATTATTAAGATTGACACACACACAGTGACAGCCATTTACAGCTGTGGAGCCAGATTCGAGGCTGAAGGTGCCAAAAATTGCTGAAAAATACTGAACACTTCTCAGATGAGAGGTGAAACGTCTTC
>NW_005192031.1:0-1694 GCF_000239375.1 Pundamilia nyererei
GTTTTGAGGGATAAGCCTCTTAAATTTCTCTAACTAGAAATATATGTTAAAAAAACAAAAACGATTTTCAATTTTTTTGTAGTTTATTGCACATTTTTGCAATTTATATAATTACTATGCACTTAATGCAGACATGTTATTAAAATTTGGGCTATGATGGTTGTATTGATGTATAGTATGTATATGTATGTATTAAAGTTTTAAGACCTACCATAGAACCAAGAATGCCAGAGCTTACTTTATATTTTTACATGCTGTGGAGCCATTTTTGGGAGCATTTCAAGATGCTATACATCAATACAACTGTTGTAGCCCAACTTTTAATAAGTTTTTTATTAATTTGTTTTTCATAAAAAATTTTTAAAAATTTAAAAAAAATTTTTTTTTTATCTTTAGCTAGATTTGTGCATATAGATTTCCAAGAAAAGGTGTAAACCACAACAATATAAAGCCACTCGCCTATTTGAATTGTATTAGGACTTCAGTTTAAAGTATTAACGGTGTGGCCTTTTTGACTTACCATATTTTCAGCACAATATAAGGCACTTAAAATCTTTTAATTTTCAGAAAGATCGTGTGTATGTGTGAATTCTGGTTGTGTTCTGGTAGTCAGGCGCCTCGCCGTATAATCAGGGTCCAAAACTCCTTCGGCTTCAGGTCCCAAAGTCAAATGAACACTGCTGGATTACTGAGAGTTAAAAACTGTCTAGATTCTTTCATCTTTAATAAAATGATCAGCATTGGTGCTTTACCAGGTTTATCAACTAAGTTTAACATCCAGGCACCCATGAAAACAATGGAGTTAGAAGTTAGTAGGAAGTTAGCTCGCTAGTTTCCACCTAAACATGATATACCATGTTGTGACTGAGAGATTTGTGAAAAAATTCAAACGTACAGCTCTGCTACCACCTCCAGCAAAAATGATCACAGAAAACTAAACAGCAGTGACTTTTGCAGGGTTACTGAAGTTGGACTAGCTGGTATATAATGATGTGCTATGTGATCGGTAACGACACAGCTATGTTAGCATAACATAACCATGGTGAAGCTGGAGGATGAACGCTAGCTTTTTTCCACTTGATAAAATCTAACATGAAGGTTCCCGATTAACGTGAAGGTTCCTAATAGTCAGAGACAAATGCAATCGCATGGCAGGATGCTGTAAACGGACCAAACTTCAGTCAGGTGAACAACTGGGATAATTCATCCACAATACGAGGTTAGTCATTAATATACTGCAACAACATGGGAATTGAGCAGCTGTGAAAGAATTCAGCATTAATGAATCAATGTTAAGGAAGTGGAGGAAGCAAGACGAATGAGCTGAGTTAAGTTTGACTTATCTGATTGTTTTGTTTCGCTTAATTTGCTTTGGTGCGCCTTATGTATGAAAACAGACCCTTCCATCGACAATGTGCCTTATGGTCCAGAAAATACGGTACAGAGTCATAGGTAGGGATGGGTATTGATAGGATTTTCACAATTCCGATTCCATTTTCGATTCTGTTTAACGATTCGATTCTTTATCGATTCTTTTTTTTTTTTTTTTTAAAAAGGAGAACATTAAGGTCGATTAGCTTAGAACTTTGTTTTATATCTTCTCTTTGAACAAGATAGAAATTTAGGAGTAACATGGCCTTACAAACCCAACAGTGAGATCTTAAGAGATCCACAGCCTACGGCTCTTCAATGGG
>NW_005192032.1:0-1693 GCF_000239375.1 Pundamilia nyererei
CACCTAATCATTTGGCTCTCACTGAATATTGGCGATACTAAAGATAGTCCTAGCAGCCAGTTAGGCCACAGCTACTCAAAGCTAGAGACCAGTTTGTGGTTGCTACAGATTGTGTGGCTGTTGACTGGTTTCTTGTTTCTAGGTGTACTTGGTTGTACGGAGGTAAATGGGGCTTCACCACAAACCTCTTTGTGATAGTTTTAATCGCTCTCAGATTTGCGTAGTTGTACTTGGTTTGTATGGAAGATGCCGACTTGTCAGCAAACTAATCGCTCAGTTTTGAAACTGAAGAGTGCAATACAAACTGGAAACCAAGACAATTCATGTTCAAATAAACTTGTACTGTGAAAGCAAACTATCTCTGTTTGCAGTTTATGTCAACCTTTTTCAACAACTTGACAAGTAGAAATGATGTTTGTAGACAAGTCAATGTCGTCTGTGTAAACTTTGGGCGATCACAGGTGGTTTAGTACCCTCTTTCCAGCTGCCATGGAAGACGACAAACTGTGTGCAACACTTGCCAACTGCCAGCACTACTATGAAACTGGAGTAAAACTGTGAAAAGTGCCACAAAAACTGAAAACAGAGTTTGTTTAAAGTAAAATGTTTTTCTTTGAAACGTTTTGGTTCAAGCAGTAAGGCACAGGTCATTATCGTAAATGCAAACTACGGTTGACCAGGGACATTTGCTAGCAACTAAAACAATCACTTTTTCCCAGTTCACATTTCACCCTTGTGTTCACATAAGGGTCTTTTCTGTCTGCCTGTCTGGGGTTTTAGCAAAGTAACAAAAAACTATGTTTCTGTCAAAGCTGCAGGTGTCTCAGAGCATATGCTGCTGGTTCAGTGCTGTGTGCATCAGGTTTAAGCAGTCGTGAGAATTGTCAAAAATGGATGGCATCATCATGACCTAGTGCAAAAGAAAAAAGGTCCTGCTAACAGACACGGATAAAGAAAAACTATTTGGTAACCTACAATCGCCAACACCAATTAAGACTTTGTGTGCATCTCTGAGACACCAGAAATATCTGAAAAAATTGAGGTATTTGGTGGTTATGTGAACTTGAAGTCCTCATACCATGAATAACCCAAAGAAAAAATGAATAGTCTGTCTTTACAACCCAACTTGAATCACACTGAGCAAATCCTCCAGACATATTCTCTTTAAAGTAGGTAAAAAATAATATTGCAACATTAATAAAAGCACTAAATGATAGAGTGCGCTCTATGCATCCAAAACGTGAAAATCGTGTGTGCTTCTTCAGAGAGAACATTCATTTCTTCCTAAGAGACCAGCATCATGGAAAAAAAAAAACCTCTTTAAGGCGGTAACATGCTCAGATGTGATGGGAGAGTCATGTTGGCTGCGAGCGTTTAGGCTCAGCAGGGAGACAGAGGCTCCAGTGTAACGAGAGAGAGGCCTTTCTGTGCTGTGACTCAGATGAACACAGCAGTTGTTGGGGAAAAGGTCAGGGGATTTTGTTGATATTCTGCAGCCGTGTGCTTTTTGGCAGGACACTTGACGGCGCAGCGGGCACTCGAGCGTGAAATGATGTTGCTTCCTCCGGCCAGGAGGCGACGGCTCCCTTGCCACACAGCATATGCAGGACGCCATAAATCCTACAGTGTAAATAAAGACCTGCTTCGCTCCACCACGTCTCACTCATTCTGTGTCCCTTTTTAAAGAAAAAAA
>NW_005192033.1:0-1691 GCF_000239375.1 Pundamilia nyererei
TGTTATTATTAACCATAGCAGGCCACTGTAAAGAGTCAATTAACTTTTATAGAGGAAAAAAAAAAAGCCAAAAAACCCTCTATTGAGGTCTGTGAATAACAGGGGAATGATAGACTTGTCACACTCAAAATGGAGATATGTAATAATAAACACTGGTCCGCGTCTTTTAGGTCCTTTCATTGAAATAGTCAATAATTCAGAAAAGTACAGATATAACAGGGGCATGTGCTGAGGGGTGGTGCTGCACAAGAACAAGAGCAAAATAAAGAAAAATATTGTGTTTAGCTTTGAGAAATTCAAATTAAAATGTACCATTACACTCAGAGGATCAATATGAAATTCGATATATGCTAATTTTGTGTGTGAGTACATGACTGATAACTGTTCTGTCCTGAGCTTTTGTTTTTACAGCACCCACTTGACCACACCAACAGTTTCTCGCCACCAAAAGGGGGTACTTGCAAAGAATAGGGAGGAATATCATCAAAACTGGGAAAGGTAAGCCCCGGAGGGGGTGATAACACCATAACTTTCACTTATGGTCAAATTCTCAAAATTTGACCCCAAACTTGAAAAATTCTTCAAACATTTAGAGACAGAGTGGATAAACATAATGTCGCAAACCACATAAGGCTGGAGCATTGGAATTGATAAGATGGTGAAATAACACGCAGGAAAAATATTGACCATGTTGATTATGTTTATTCCAGTGTACAGAGATTGGCTAATCTGACCAGGAAATGTTATAAAATGGATTGTCGGAACAGTCAGCATTAAAGTCACCATTGACAGTCCAGACCAAGGTTATTATCGTTAACAAAAACTAACGAAATAACGAAAACTAGAAGTGAAAAAACATTTTCGTTAACGGAAATAAAAATAAAAACAAAAAAGGAAAACTAACTAAAACTGTAATGAGTGTTCACAAAACTAACTAAAATTAACTGAATTTATAGCAAAATGTGTTTAGTTTTCATTGATGTGTGTGTGTGACATACGATAGTCAAGGGTGAAGATGAAGTTTAGTTTCCAGATTTTTTCTTGCTGTCTCATTATGCCAGCAGGTGGCAGTACGTTAGTCGAGTCATCTGTGTTGCTGCCAGTGTTGCCAACTTAGCAACTTTGTCGCTATATTTAGCGAGTTTTCAGACCCCTTAGCTAAAAAAAAGACGTGAAAGCGCGTATCACTTTTACTCTCAACAAGCAGCGGGTGCTGTAACGCAGTCAGTTCTTGTTTTACTGTTTTACTCTTATGCTGTTTTGTGGATCACAAGGTTTAAAACTAGTTATAAACACACAAACACAAAGTAACTCCACCAGAGTGCCTATTTCGGGTCACTTTTGCCGGTCCAAGCCCAGGTAAAGGAGCAGGGTTGGAATTGTGTCAAAACAACAATAATTGCTAAAAGAAATTTAATTTGTAGTTCTAAATAGACTCTAAATGCATTTAGGACGTTTTTTACTCACTTTATGGCTATTTCTCTCTCCAACAACTTAGGTTACAATGAGATTAGCATGACCAATTATGCAAATTAGGCGATGACATCATTTAGCGACTTCTAGCGACTTTTAGGACAACCAATAGCGATTTTCCTTACTGAGGCGTTGGCGACACTGGTTGCTGCTCCGTCCACGCGCAGACTCAGGTCAGGAAAAGTAGGGAGAAAGCGCCAGAGTCCAATTTGGGATTA
>NW_005192034.1:0-1691 GCF_000239375.1 Pundamilia nyererei
CTTCAGCAGCTCAGATTGCTGTTTGGGGATGTCATTGGTGCCGATGTGGATGATGAGCCGGTTGGCCTGTGGGTGGGACACCAGGATGTTAGGAATTCTGTTCACGTCGACAACGGTGGCTCCCGGGAACGACAGCATGAGCGCCCCCCTCATCCGCATGTTCCTGATGATGGAATCCCCGAGGACCAGCGTGGAGAGAGGAGGTGCCACCGGGCCACGGCACCGGGTGTAATAATGTGAATTATTGTTTGCAAGATGTTTTGTTCCACAATAGATTGTGTTGCTGCACGGACGTTTTAGAGTGTCACACAAGTAAGGATTGTTAGGGTGTATGTTGCTGTTGTACATGGCAGAGGACCAATCTGAGTCGCATGACTTGTTAATAAAACTTATTACCCCGTTGGGTAGGAAATAGATATTCTGGAGTCTGTCGTGAATGAGACCAGAATATAACACCGGGGGTGTTCAAATGGAGATGCACCAACCGGACCGTGTGAGTGACTCCCAGGTAGCCGCGCCACAGGTCTTCTTCTCCGAGGAGCCAGGGTAAAGCACAGCTCTCCGCGGTGAGTTTGCACCACAGCGTCGGCAATGACGTAAGCACGACCTCCGTGGCAGCAACAGACGTGTGCAGATCAACAATGGATATTATGGAGTGCAGAGAGAGTACGACCATGCAGCGTTTAAAGCATGGAAGTAATCACATTACATTGAGTTTGATTCTGATTCTATAAAAAGTGACACAAACATCAGCGTTTGCTGTTCACTCTGCGTGGGAAAAATGTAAAAAAAAATTTTAACTTCAAATCTGAGCCAGCAGCGAGCACGCTGCCACGGGAATGTGACATTCACAGAGGAATCCCCGGATCCCCCCAGTGCCCACCGCTGTGGGCAAACCTCCACCCGCCCCACTCCTGCTAAACAGCACTGTTAAAAAAAACTTCCTAAATAAATAGTAATATTCCGGCAGCTGGGGCGCCAAAATAATACCGTAAAATAATAGAAAAGAACCGTCCCTTAAAAATACGGTTATTTTCAGTAATGAAAATACAGTTTGTTGCCCTAATTTTACATGGGATTCTGCCTTTTACAAATGCTTTTAAACATTAAATTAGGAACATTTTAATGTGATCAAACAATGAAATTACCTATAAACAAGGTCAATGAATGTGGCAATATGAATAATAATGCTTCAATTTACAGAAATATACAGTTAATGTTATTTACACCAACTGTTATTTGATGTAAAAAAGTTGTTTATCCAATTATATTTGATGTAATACTACAGTATACAACAAAAAATTATTTGATTTCTCTTTCAAAACGTGTCAAAAAGCTGTCAGAAAACTAGATATTGGATTTAAAATTACAATTTACTGTTGATTGTAGATAATATCACATATAAATTTAGTTTCTAAGTGTAATCTAACATATATTTCGTGAATCAGAATCAGAATCAGAATACTTTATTGATCCCTGGGGGAAATTATTTTTTGTTACAGTGCTCCATTATAAACCAACATTAAGACAAGACAGACAATACACTAACCAAGAATAGTACAATATATACATATATATACATACATACATACATACATACATACATACATAAGTCACTCATAAATAAATAGCTGGAAAAGAAACGTGTAGTTGTAGCAGCAAACAGTGTGTTAAGTGGATGCGTTGTACAG
>NW_005192035.1:0-1690 GCF_000239375.1 Pundamilia nyererei
GCAAAAAGGAAAGTTTGAAGCCTAATCTTGAAAGTAGAGATAGTGTCTGTCTCCTGAATCCAAACTGGAAGCTGGTTCCATAGAAGAGGGGCCTGAAGCCGAAAACGATCTGCCTTCCATTCTACTTTTAAATACTGTAGGAACAACAAGTAAGGCTGCAGTGCGAGAGCAAAGTGCTCGAACAGGGTGATATGGTACTACAAGGTCATTAAAATAAGATTGGGCCTGATTATTCAAGACCGGATTTTGAATTCAATTCTGGATTAAACAGGAAGCCAATGAAGGAGAAGTCTGCTCTCTCTTTCTAGTCCCTGTCAGGACTCTTGCTGCAGCATTTCGGATTAACTGAAGGCTTTTCAGCGAGTTTTTAGGACTTCTTGATAATAATGAATTGCTTAATGTGCATTCATTATTATCAAGGTCAAAATGACTCCAAGGTTCCTCACAGCGTTACTGGAAATTACTGAAGTGTTTCCTTATAATTGCCCACTCTAAGAAACTCAGTCGACGGGACTGAGCTCTGCAGCGTGGGTAATTACAAGGAAGCACTTCATAATTTGTAGATTCAAGCTGCTCTACATATTGTGAACAGCAGATGTCACCAAAGATGCAGATTTTGTCCTGGTCCAAAATGAGTCCAAGTTCCCCACAGTGTTACTGGAGGCCAAGGAAATGCCACCGAGAGTAAGAATCTGCTTGGATACAATACTGTTCAACTGATGCTCACAAGGGTGTGGTACCACAGTGTGTGTTTGTATAGCCCAGTAAACTGTTAACTGAAGGAGTAAAATGTAATTGGACGTCTGCAGAGACGCTCTTTATTTCAGGCGACGTTCAGGATGAAAATGTTGAAGGACTGACTTACACTGTCTTTGTGTCTTTGTTTAGAAGCAGAGCGACACAGATGGATCCAGTTCTCAACCCTGTCGTCGCTGTGGTGGTGGGAAAGACTTTCGTTGTGACCTTTGTGGAAAAACTTTCAGTCATTCAAACACTCTAAAACTACATCAACGTAGACACACTGGAGACAAAATGAACTACTGCAAAGAATGTGGGAAAGGCTTCACCACAAAACGTGACTTAAAACGACACGAACTCTTTCACAGTGGGGTCAAAAAGCACCTCTGTGATCAGTGTGGGTCATCCTACACCTCTGCAGGTGAGCTTAAAAGACACAAACGAGTCCACACAGGAGAGAAACCATACAAGTGCAGACACTGTGACAAAAGCTTTCCACAATCAGGTGATCGTAACAGGCATGAACGGACACACATTGAAGGAAACTACAGCTGTGACCAGTGTGACAAGAGCTTCAAGAATTTCAGTTCATACACCACACACAAACGATCCCACGTTACTAATAAACTCTTTCACTGTTACCAATGTGCCAAAATATTCACCACATTGTCTGCTCTGTGCAAACATCAGCGTGATCACTCCCATCTCTGTGAATCTGCAGAGACAGAAAGATCCTCTTCTGGTTTCAGGGTCAGACTCAAAGCCCTTGAGATCAGGCTCGACAGAGTTCACAGTGAATCTCCTGTAAAGATCTGATGAGGCAGCTATGAATGAAAATGTGCCTCTCATTACATTTTAAGCTTTCTAAACTGTTCTACTGTAGTGTTGGTGTTGAGTGGTTAGCTTTGTTCCAGCAGTTGAATCAAAAAATCTGTTTCCTGTTATGTTTTTA
>NW_005192036.1:0-1690 GCF_000239375.1 Pundamilia nyererei
CAGTCTCTGCTATACCCTCTACAAAATGCCTTGTGTAGAAGAGTTAGTGAAACAAACTGAACCACCACCTTGTGGTGGGTTTGTTTCTTAATGCGACCCTAATACTCACTTGAAAACCTTTGCTTGCCTTCAAGCATGAAAACAGTGGTCAGGGTGGTTAACTGGGACAACACTGAATTTAACAATTTGATATGCTTCTGACTGCTACCTACCATACTATTGTTTTTTTATCCACAATCACAGTCATGCAGTTGTACTTGATTCGTTTGATTTAGAATTACATCAATATTCGTACTACCATACAAAAAGACCGTTTTGATAAAATGTTATTAGTCAAAATATATGTTGTCCACTGCATCGCTCACTCTGCTGTGTACCATCTACATGGGATAGGATATAATATGATTCTTGGTGATAATACCAGGATCACGTAAAGATTAATGGATCAAGGACAGACCCTTGAGGAATCCCTGACTTGATTTATGCAAATTTAAACTGTTGAAACAGAAAACCTACTACCTGATAAGGATGATCAGCGCTAACTGAGAACCTGACCTGTTAAACCAACTGACCGATGAAGCATTTCAATTAAATGTCAGGAGCCACTGAGAAAATCAGCTGTGACATCAGGCAGAACTAAAATAGGAACGAACGAAAGTAGGAGCTATTAGTAGTTGTTTCTGTGCTACAGTTTAAGCCAAAATCTGATGGGCTGATTGGCACTTCTCACAAAGAGTGTGAGTTGAAATATATTCATTCAGTTGTTTATAAACATTATTTTCAAATATTTTGCTGAGGAATGAATGATTAGAAATACGTCTATTTCCAACCATTTATTATTAATTACCAGTCCATCCAAGTTATTTTTCTGCATAGAGGCAGGATATAACATTTGAGACAAACTAGTTTGTAGAGAACTGTTGTTAATATTTACTATTTTTATATCAATGAGATAAAGATTTGAATAGTTTGGTGGGGTCAACTACACAGTTGAAAGACTATAACTGATCAATAATTTTTTTCAGATCTTTAGAATTTACAGGAGAAAAGATGGACATTGTGCAGTGATTTGATCTGAATGTGAGGCAGTTCTATATAAATTGCTAGAGAGGCTAAGATATTACTTCTTATTTTATTAACCTTGTTGCGGAAGAAATAAGTAAAATCGTCAAATTCAGTTGTTATGGTTTTGGAGGGATTAAGTAGTTTATTCATAAGTGGAAAAAACAGAATTGGACTGATTCATTTGGGAGATATAGGATTGCGTTGCAGATTTTATTTTATTGTTGTACCAGTAAAATAGATTTTAATATATTTAAAAATTAATAGGCAGTTTCTCTCAGTGCTCCAGCAGATTCTAAATGCCATCTTTACCTTTTCGCTGTTTGTGCAAGGTGTTTTTGGTGGACCACACACATTGATATTTTGTGTATTAATATAGATATAACAGCAGAAATTTGGTCAACAAGTCGAGATATTGCATCACAGAAATGTCATTACATGATGACAGTTCCACATGTGCATTTTAAAAATTCACTAATGAATGTATCATCTGTGCGGGCACTGATTTGGTGCTTACTGCTAAATCAGTTGGTATTTGTTTTGACAGATAAACAATAAACCTCTCAAAATATGCTATAATGATCATTGACGGTGAAATTTGGAAAATTTGTGACCGTGACATTGAGGA
>NW_005192037.1:0-1690 GCF_000239375.1 Pundamilia nyererei
GTGTGGGTGTGTGTGGGTGCGAGAGAGAGAAAGAGTGTGAGGGATGCAGGGGGTTGATGGTGGGTCAGCACACCTGCTGCGGCTACAAGCACTCTGGGACAGCTAATGTTCTCTGAGCTGACAGGAATCTCCCCCACCACTCCGATGCCCAGCCCTCCTCCTCTCTCCTTCCCCTTTAGCTTAGGCTTAGAGAGATTGCCCTTGTAAAAGAGGCTAATAATGTGCCACAGAAGGCTTTTTAATGGGAGGACTTTGATAGGTTTTCCAGGACACAGGAAAAAGCCACACCAAGGAAGACGTATGCATGGCATGTGCGCGACGGCAAGAATGGACACACACATCGACGCACACGTGCATGCCTGTGAACTCGCAAACTTAAACAAATGTGTATGTGCACACACATCAATGCGCACACCCACACGCTATCTACCTGTCGGCTTGTTCTACCACATTATTATGGCTGGCAGGGGGTCTCTGGCCCTCTGCTGTTCTCCAAAGGCAGCCTGTAATGTGTCAAGAGAGAGAAAATGAGGGAGGAGGGGAAAGAGGAAGGAAAAGAAAGAGGAAAAGGAGGTGGAGGTAGACTGCCAGCTGACAATGAAATAAAGCCCATTAGAAAGAAGTAAAACAACACAGGGAAGGAAGTGACAGCAGGCCTGTTACACATACAGCTTTACTGTCTTTAACTACTGTCAGCCCCACTAGGTGACAGCAGCTGCCATCTCTCACACACATAAAAGAGGCATATACACATGCACAAAGGCATAAAAACACAAGCACACACACAAATATAGGCTTGCAACCACACATTCCCTACTTGTAATCATGGGCATGCAGGCCCAACAAAAAAAGGAGGGCGTGGGGGAGGCAAACACACATATATTTTAGGTATAGGAACAGCATGTACATCAGCGACAGCACAGGAATGCACTCTGCATGTCATGCCATATTTAAAAGACCTGTTTTCAGAATTTTAAAAGTGGAATTTATTTGACTTTTTTTTAAATTGTCAGCGTGTCCCCAGCTCAAGAAAATGACATGACTTTCGACATCGTCTATTTGGCTGTTCAATAACCTCCACGGATTCAATCACAGTACATTTTGGGGTCACTGCTTAATGCAGATGCTTAATTTTTTTTTGGCAAATTCAAAGCAAAGAGGATTGATCCACATAAAATATTTCATTAATATTTTTTAATGAGGTCTACTTAGATTTACTTTACAAGAACCACCTGTTGTCAGCAATCACCCACATTAATGAAGAAAAAAAAAGAAAGAACTGGATTAGGGGGTAACAAGTGATCCCTTTCTTCCCATTTAATTTAATAGTCTAACTATAGCCTGAAAGATTGCTGCTTGTAGACCCAATGACACGTACTGTCATTCTTGTATAGTTGTTATATTAACAGTAAAAGTTAAAATTTTATAAAGGTTTGCCGTAATGCAAACCCAAAATTACAATATTTGCTCTCCACATTTGCACAGCTAACAATTGGATTGGAAAACAAATACTACACCCACTAAAACCATTAGTCTAAGTAGATATTTCCCTTTTGATGTGTTGAATTTCTCTAAATAGAAGCAAAGTAAGTGTCTGGGCTACTATTTAAATCTCTAAAGTAATATTAGGAGGGCCTTTTGGGCATAAAGCAGATGTCATCTAAAGGCAGATTTCAGATCAGTAAAAATG
>NW_005192038.1:0-1688 GCF_000239375.1 Pundamilia nyererei
AGAGAGAGAGTAGATGTGTAGCGCCATAAATAAGGAGAATGAATTGTAATACCACAAAAGTATAAGCCTTTGGGGCCCCTTTTTCACCAGAGTAAAAGCACATGAAAATGCTGTCAAATAATATATTGATTTTGGAGGTATCATTCTTCAGGAACAGAACACAACCCGGTGGCCTTAAATGAACCTTGCATCACCTTGTCAAATCAATATCCAGTGAAGAAACAATAAAACATAGGTGCAAAATTATCTTGTGTGTGTGTATTTGACAACTGCTTGGGAGCATGTTTTATAGGACAATGGTGTGCAGATATTTATGTTTATCTGGTGGTGTAATCATGCTTGTAGCCCATCCCGGTTCTCCTCCAGCCCTCCTCTACTGGCCTCCCTCTTTATTTATTTACCCTGGTCTCATCCAATCGAATGGCAGATCAGTCTGTGGAAAGGGCAGTGTGCCAAGGCAGCCTTCTGTGACAGAGCAATGCATTAGGACATTAAGACACCAGCTCCTGCGCAAAAAAATCAATCACACACCCCCGGACGCATTAGAGGCAGAGAAGGGCACCTCTCACACCTTTCTGAAGGCCATCCTGGCTGGCTCTGCAGCTCTGTTCCCATCTCGCTGGCTCTAGATGTGTGCACACCTGGCTAGGCTTGTTTGCCTCGCTGTTTTCTGTCCTACCCTATACTCAGTGAGTTGGCTTTCAAACAAATCATTAGCCCTCTCTATGAGGTGGAAAGGTAAGCATATATAAAAACCTATCCTTAGATGAATGGCCAGCAAATAAGCCCCTTTCATCAGTTTCTCTGTCTTTTTCTGTGTTTTTCTCTTTTCTCTGATTGCTGGCACAACTGAAAATACTGTTTACAGAAATAAGTATAAATAGCTGAAAGCAGAATAACCTGCTTGTGTTTTGTTGAATTTGGTTTAAATTTGGTTTAAATATGACACAAATCATAGTGACCAATAGCGCCCCCCCAATGCATCTGCGTTTATGCCTGAAAGCTGCTCTGTAAAACTAGAGGCTTATCTATTGGCCAGCTCTATTGGCAATAGACTTGTATGAGGACCTTTCCTGTGGGACACTAGTGTTAATGGTTGGTTAATAAGCTTCAGTCTTGAAGTTTTTGCAACAGGGGTATATAATTCGAATATAATTCTAATGAGCATGGCAGTTAAGCATCAAATCACAGTAATAAAAATGGCAGACAGAGATGATATAGAACGAACCGGAGAATTTGTACATCAGTTGAATCAATGATGACAAATGCTGTGAGATTGCTTCATGTTTCAGTATTATAGAAATGGGTCTCTTTCTAATTTACATAGAAATTGCTTGTCCCCCGGTCAAGACTTTTACTGTACAGGTACCAGAGAGACAGAAAAATAAATTTAGATGTCAAAAATAGTTTTGACTAATATCCTCCTCTTTGTCTATTACTTTGCCTTTTTATATCGCTATTAATGTTATTTACGGGCATTCATGTACCTTGTTTCCCCCTTCTTGGTTGCAAGTTGGAAATGGTGGTCATTCTTTCATAAACATTAGCATCTTGCAGACACTACCTGTTGTTTTCTCTTTATGGAATTTTCTAAGAAAACGACCTTATCTTTTTCTTTCACATTTGTTTCTTTCCTGCAGACATGAGTGCATTAGAAATGATGGAAGAGGAAGAGGACAGAATCAGAG
>NW_005192039.1:0-1687 GCF_000239375.1 Pundamilia nyererei
ACATGTCCTAACCTCATTTTGATTGATTATTTTATTAGTGATTTATCGATTAATCAATAAAATGTCAGAAGTTTCTTCCTATTTCCCCACCCAGGAAATACACCAGACCCCAAAGAGGTTCAATTTCAGTGAGAGATTTAAGAGCCTCTTTGATAAATAATTTAACTAATCAAACTGGAAGCAATCAAATTAGCTGATACTAATACTGTAATTTATTATTCTGGTATTCTAGCAGAAACAATTAGTGATTCAGAATAAGGAATACATGGGGTCGTTTTGGACAAAGAAATAGAGCTGTGACTTTTTATTGATATTTACAAACCCTCTGTGACACAACTGGTTTCTCATTCACTTTTAATAGTAATAACTGAATCCCTTAATGAAGCTGGATAACAACAGATAACTATCATTCATGCTTGTTCTCCATAAACGGATCATAAAAATGACTAGTTGGCTAAAGCACTGACAACAACAATAATTTCCTCTATTTGTTTTGTTGTTCAAATAGTGCAAAAACATCTTCACATAATGAGAGTAGATGGTTGATATGGATGTTGTAGGTTAGTCTGCAACAGGTGATGTATGTGCAGCATCTGTTTTTCAGATCTGGTGCATTTTGCAGATTGATCACTGGGCTGCTTCTGCCCAGCAGCTGACCGACATCTGATTAAGACAAGCTGCATCAAACCCTTCAGAGTGCTGCTGAACAGCTTCATTCCTCTGCTGCAGCCACGCTACAATCCAAAAATATTCCACAATTCATCAAAACATTTCACCGAGCAGCTTATACCTTTCAGCTGCGCTCATTCCTTCCTTTCAGATGTGAATGCTCAGTATATTAGGTTTGGAAGTAACTCTGCACGGGGGCCACCCTTGTTGAAAACATGTGTAGGCTCGGACCTCTTTGTACATGAACATATCCATCACCCGCAAGAGGGACAGCAACCACAAAGACAATCAGCGCTCTGTGGAAAAATACTGTACAGCCAGCCACAACCTGAGCAAGATGGTACATATTTTGGTGTAAATGAAATGCTCCACTAATGTGTCATCAGCACAATTCAAAGCTAATCAAAAAGAGGAGCGGATCAACACCTGCACTTCTTGTCATTTGGAGAAATGCTTTTAAATCCACCGAACCAACATGGAGGAAATGCTCACTGCAACGAGGGGCTGCTTGTTCTCATTTCAGTGAAGTAATTAAGTAGTAAAATGCCATCAAAATTCTTACAATCAGGTGGGGCTCACTGTAAGTTTGAGTACCTCATGCCCGGGTGCTTTAAATGACTTGTGCTGGGTAAACTATGGCCGCTGTGATATCAAAGAACTGCGGTGTTTCCACACTGTTTCGCTCTCTCTCTTTTTTTAAGTCATTTAACAACCTGAGGATGAGTTTACATCATATAATTACAGGCACATTACACATAGCGGATGGTTAAATGCTTATTTTGAAGTTAATGCCTTGAAACATGGTTGTAAGAAGATAACATTTGCAATAACAAATACTGTGCAATTTGTTTTTCACCCTCCTAGTAATTGTTTTTAAAATTATGGCTTATGGCTGAATTGTATGGCTGAATACATGGAGTTAGGTAACATTTTAGTAAAGTACGCTATTAAATGATTCAACTTTTTGTCAGTGTACAGATATTGATCCTCAAGCTAAGATAATCTCCAAACATTCACT
>NW_005192040.1:0-1686 GCF_000239375.1 Pundamilia nyererei
CCCCCTCTTTCAGGTCCCCTCTTTAGGTCAAAGGGGCAGATCCAGCCAAAGCCCTTCATTCTTCAATGGAGGGAAGGCTAATCAACGCCGTAGCAAACAACCCGGAGCTGTACGACACCAGCTGCTTTCTGTACCGAGACAGGAATATAAAGGACCGAGCTTGGAGGAAGATATGTGAAGAGATCGGGCAACCTGGAAAGTTCATTCATTTCTCTTTTTACATTTTTGACTGACCGTAATAAATAAATCTGTAATAAACTCTCTTTTCCAAAGATGAGTGATTTCTCGATCAGATAGATTTATTTTTTTTATTATTTTGTTGTTTCAGCAACATTAAATGTAAAAACTGTACTTTTGAGTAAAAGATCTATATTTATAATTTTAATAAATGACAAATTAAAAAGGCATGAACATTTTTTTGTATCGAAAAAATATCGTACCGTGACACCAAAGTATTGAACCGAACCGAACCGTGAATTTTGTGTATCGTTGCACACCTAGTGGTTATGTGGTGGTTATATCTTTTACTAGAGCAATGTTATTCTCTCAGTGTAATGGAACATTTTGTATTCCTTTACTTTGTACAGTTTTACAAAAAAGAAAGAGAGAGAGACTTTATTTTCATCATTAAATCCTGCCAAACACAACAAGCAGCCTGTTTCTTGGAGGATGAGGTGCTGTGAATAAAGAATGTTAAGCTAGCTGTATAGCTGAAATTACGTTGCCTGCAACAAACTTTAGTGAGAACAGCATATAGAGTAATTAACCATTTAGCTTTGACACCACACCCGTGCAGTCAATTGGCTTCCTAACAACATTCAATCAGCATAAAAAGACTCCAAGGAACAGGGCACTTGAACACATGAGAGGAACTACTATTACTCACTAGCGGTTATTGATAGGGCCACATGGGCAGTTGCCCAGGGCGACATTGTGGTGGGGGTGGCATCACAGGCATCTCCAAAAAAAAAGTTGCTGGTACTCATACTGCCCCGACATCAGCGAGCGTTTTGGAGTTGCCATATGCACCGGTCGGTTTTCTGCCGCCCATTTGCTGGGAGTAAGGGCGCCCTCCATTTGCGAGGTGCGCCTGCTGCTTGTGGCACAGGGAGGAGAGGGTGGGGTGGCAGGGGATTCGCTGGCTGGAACAACATCTAATAACCAACTCGCAAAATAAAAACAAACAAACAAACACCAAAACAGCAGACATTATGATACAGATTTTTATGATACACGTGTTTTTTTCAAAATTCGATAAAGAGAGCACGAGAGCCCTCGGTACGCCTGCTTGCTGCTGTGCTGAAGTCAAAGTAAACTTTATTGTGACCTCTGCTATATACAGGCGAGGCCCAAGTTACATCAGTGCAAGTAAACAAACAATAAATATAAGAAGAGTAAGAAAATAAATATATACTTTAGGACTAGGAGTAAAGGGATCAATAACAATTTAAAATTTATAATTTACAGCAGAGATGTGCAGTAACGCAGTAACTTGTAATGTGTTAGTGTAATCCGATTACTTTTTTCAAGTAATGAGTAAAGTAAGAGATTACTAAAGGTTACTTTTAAAATGTATTCCATTACAGAATACAGAATACATGCCCCAAAATGTATTCTGTAACGTATTCCGTTACGTTACTCAATGACAGTAACGTATTCTGAATACTTTGGATTACTTAATATATT
>NW_005192041.1:0-1685 GCF_000239375.1 Pundamilia nyererei
CCCCTCTGTCCACTCTGTAAACCCACTGTTACCCCTCTGTCCTCCCTGTAAACCCACTGTTACCCCCTCTGTCCACTCTGTAAAGCCACTGTAAACACTCAAGCGTGTTTAGAGAGCGGGAGGATTGCAGCAGATGGTAAATGGCCTGTATTTGTATAGCGCTTTATGTAGTCCCTAAGGACCTCAAAGCGCTTTACACTACATGCAGACATCCACACACTGGTGATGGCAGCTACATTGCAGCCACAGCCACCCTGGGGCGCACTGACAGAGGAGAGGCTGCCGGACACTGGCGCCACCGGGCCCTCTGACCACCACCAGTAGGCAACGGGTGAAGCATCTCGCCCAAGGACACAACAAACCATCAACCTTCCGATTACAGGACGAACTGAACTCTTGAGCAACGATTGCCCAGATGACACTAATTCTGTGTTTAAACTAACAGCTGTGCTTGTCACTGCTGACTGGTGAAATGCATTGTGGGAAACGATGCTGATAAAGCAGTGAGACCTCTTCTGTCTTCTGTTTCAGGGACAACTCGAGCTTCAGGAACACCAAGATCTCTGTCTGAGGTCACCGGGGTCAGCCCAATGGCCCTCTGACCAAACAGGAACTGCCGTGGTGTTACTCTGCTCTCTCATTGGCCAGAGGATGGCCACATGGACCAATAAACTGACTGAACTGGACTGACGGTGTTAGTTTGTATCTCTGAAGTTTGTGCTGGTGTAAATAAAACTGAGTCTTCTTTAAACTCTGAGTGTGACTCTTTAATCCCAGCTGGCACCTCTGGGTCCCAGAGCAGTATAAAGACCTGTCCCAGGATATTCCAGGATGGTAGCTGAGACTAATCTGGGTCTATTCCAGGCTGCAGTCCAGCAGGGAGCTGAGCAGTTGGACTTGATCCAGGCCGGGATTAGCAGATCAGAGGTACCATCATCGGTACCTGATCCAGCTCACCTGTCTGATCGCATGATTCACCTCCCCTGCAGCTCCTTACACAGGAAGACGCCCTCTTACCACAGGCTGTGACACTACAGCGAGGTGCTGACATCATCAGCAGGAAGTGAAGACGTGACAACAAAACACAGGTGGATGCAAAATTCCTCTCTCTCCGCTGTAAGTGAATGTAGCTCGACCATGATGATTCTCTCTCTCCACTGTAAGTGGATGTAGCTCGACCATGATTCTCTCTCTCTCTCTCCACTGTAAGTGGATGTTGTAGCTCGACCATGATTCTCTCTCTCCGCTGTAAGTGAATGTAGCTCGACCATGATGATTCTCTCTCTCTCCACTGTAAGTGGATGTAGCTCGACCATGATTCTCTCTCTCCGCTGTAAGTGGATGTAGCTCGACCATGATTCTCTCTCTCTCTCTCCACTGTGAGTGGATGTAGCTCGACCATGATTCTCTCTCTCTCTCTCTCCACTGTAAGTGGATGTAGCTTGACCATGATTCTCTCTCTCTCTCTCTCTCTCTCTCCACTGTGAGTGGATGTAGCTCGACCATGATTCTCTCTCTCTCCACTGTGAGTGGATGTAGCTCGACCATGATTCTCTCTCTCTCCACTGTGAGTGAATGTAGCTCGACCATGATTCTCTCTCTCTCTCCACTGTGAGTGGATGTAGCTTGACCATGATTCTCTCTCTCTCCACTGTAAGTGGATGTAACTCGACCATGATTCTCTC
>NW_005192042.1:0-1683 GCF_000239375.1 Pundamilia nyererei
ATGAAAACCCCAAATCTGTTACCATTTGTTGCAAATTTATTGCTGTCACAGTATTTTACATTAGAAGAAAATCTATACTATGGTAAATGGCCTGTATTTGTATAGCGCTTTACTAGTCCCTAAGGACCCCAAAGCGCTTTACACATCCAGTCATCCACCCATTCACACACACACTGGTGATGGTTAGCTAACTCCCGAACTCTTGAGCCACGATCGCCCATATTATCTACTTACAATCAGAGTCCAGCCAGAATTTCATCGATTTGAAAAAGAAATTCTCCCACAAACAGTGATAGTTTGCTGATGGACCACAATAGTGTGTGTTGTCTGTCTGCGTTCATAAGATAGCTGGTACTTATTTGAAAACCTTTGCCAATCTATCAGAGTCTGTGATTGTTTAGAGTCAGGTCGGCCCCCACCAGGGGACCTGTGCAACTGCCTTTCTATCAAAATTGGTCTCCCTGAGGTTGTGGGCTATGCACGCTCAACCACTGAACAATGAATTGTTCACAACATCTACTTTATGCGTTGACTATTTCTTCTTCAGTCCCCTTTCTCACTCAGTGTATGTTAATAGACCTCTCTGCATTGAATCATACTTGTTATCTCTGGCTGTTTTCCACAGCATGTCTTTTGTCCTGTCTTCCAAACGGTTGCAGCAGATGCCCCTCCCTGAGCCTGATTCTGCTGGCGCTTTCTTCCTGTTAAAAGGGAGTTTTTCCTTCCCACTGTTGCCAAAGTGCTTGCATTGTGCAACAAAGACAATGATAACTGTTTTTAATAGCACTTCTCTTAATCTGCAATGACGTCTTAACTTAGCTTGAAACTCAGCACATATATCACTGTTAAATTATTTGGTGGCTCTAATTACCACTAAATGAAAAGAGATTCTTTTACTTTTCTCAGTAAAAGTCATAAAACTGTCAGAGAAGCAGAAGCAGTCCTACCTTGTTGGATTGAATGGTGTGTTGATGGATCCACTTAGCATTGCTGTGACATCACCACAGGCAACATCTGCAAACTATGCACAGCATTTCATTCAGAAAAATCTTTAATCAATTTGTTCACTCAACTTTTCCTTACTTTATGGTATTTATGTGCTCTCTGAATTTATGCAAAAGCTACTTTATTTAAAGCTGTGTGTTACTTGCATTTGCACAATGTATCCACATAATTACAGCATCTAATTGACCATTTTGGTATTTTTCCTTTTACACACAGTACAAATAAATTTTTCTGGGACTGCTGCACAATTCACTGAACTGGAAAACATTATGAATCAAAGAATATTTGTATGTTTGTTTGCTTTTTTTTTCAACTGTTGGGAAAAGTTGGTTGTTGCACAACAGAGTAAAACCCAGCCAAACTCAACCAAAGCAGGGCTCCTTTGAATGTGTGGGCTGCTGCTCACTAAGGAGAGCGCTCCATGGAGACCGACACAAAGACTCATTGACAGACAACGAGACAGCGTGAAGATTGCTTTTCTTCCATCACCGTCACTTATACTCAGGAGGGATTTGCTGCACTCAGCAGCCGACTTGTGTGTCATTTTCACCAATGCACGACCTCAGGGCTATCCCGTTTAAAAGAGAGAAAGAAAAGCAAACAAATGTTGAAAACTTACAGCAGCAGAGATACGTCTCCAAAATGAGCGAACAGGGTTGTTTTCACACTCTGACCATC
>NW_005192043.1:0-1683 GCF_000239375.1 Pundamilia nyererei
TATGAAATCAGGAAATTCCTGTTTTTGTGCAGCTTTCATCTTTTAGAATCCAGAGTTCACCTTCACTCATCCAAGAAGTGCAGACTGAACCAGGTTGCCCGGCAACCAGATTAGAAAACATGGCACTTTACAACTTCATCATTTGTATCTAACTGCGTGCCGCTATGTGCTAGCATCCATGATATACCACGGTGTTGGTATTAGCATCGAGCCATATCCAGCCCCTGTGATGAAAGCAGATGTGTGCACATTAGTGAGAGCATCCCTTTAGGAGATCTCATTAAATTGCTGGATCGCAGCAGTATCCAATCAACAGTATCCACAGAGAATCCAGAGGAATATTTTGTAGCATTCTAGCTGGGGCTACAAAAAATAGTTTGGGTGGGATTTGTCTTTTCTTTTTACATTTATTTATTTATTCCTTCATTTTTGGCTCTAAAATGTTTCCATGCCAGTGATTAGTACATTGAAACACAGACCTCCAACAGCAGACTGCCTTATCTGGGCTCTCAATAGCATATTTCCCAGGAACGCTGATTATTATCAAGCTAGGTCAAGAGATTAATGGATCTGTAAGATTATTTAAGCTACACATGGCCTTCTTGTTGGCTAACATCAGGAAACTCTCCGCTTTCTTCTTTCCCTTTCGGCCAAAGATAGAAAACAATAAAGGAAAATATCTGCAGTGTGGACATGGCTGTATGTTCAAAGGTTTTAAAATGCTGGTGGTGCATCTGGGACCGGCCACCTAGCCTGCCGTGACACTATCGCCACATTCAATCTACAGTATGCTGATTCTATCATAATAAAGAAAATTGGCTCAGCCCCTAAGGAGAAGGGCCCTAATAGAAAATAATTCTGCCCTTGAAACACTCAGGGCCATGCTTTGATTAGATGATGCTATCTTTTGTTTAGACTTGAGCATCTGGGGCAGGACCATGTGTTCATATATTTAATTAAAATACCATTGGCTGCACTGACAAAGGGTACTTATCTCATCAAAGTGTTCACCCTGGATTTTTTCTCTTAATTCAAAAGATTATCTTTGTTGATTGGCCATAGAGGTGGGATGGATGGATGGAGGTGGGAGAGGGGGGGGATGCGGGTGTGCGATGATGAGTATGGAACCCATTGGCTCTTCAGAGCACTGGCTTGTCTGTTATCCACCTTGACTGCAAGCCAGACCTCATCACAGAGCGCCATCTGGCTCGGAGACAGAACTATTTTACCTTTATCACCGGATTTTTTATCATTCATCTAGGAGGTGCAGGAGAGCATAATTACACTGTCATTATCGCTGTCACAACCTTGCGGCAACAAAATTTGTAACACTGACCCACCAAAAATTATAACAAGCCCCCGCTTCTACCGACGCACTGTCAAAGTACAACAGGGGCCAAGCAGGTTTCAGATCCATTACTAAGTGATTATATCAGTTTTTCAAAATTAATAATCTGGTCTTTCAAATGACAGAAAACTGTAATAATATTTTCATTTTGCAGAGTACACTGACTTGCAGCTTTTATTGATCTGATGCCATCTCAGCCTCACAGAAGCTAAAATGTGCTTTCAAAAAAATTTAATTGACTGTATTGGAGTATATTCCATATTAAAAAATATCATTTGAAAAATATATTTAAAACATAAAACTTTACATTGAAGTGTTTAGTTTTAAATACAAAT
>NW_005192044.1:0-1682 GCF_000239375.1 Pundamilia nyererei
ATTTCTCTAAATGTCAAACTCTTTCATAATATGGCAAAGATATTATAGATCATGTCAGGCTTATTTGGACTTAGAAGTTTGATTCGATTTACTTAAAATTTAATTTTCTTTATATTAAACAGGAGTTACATGTTGAAGCCAGTAAATCCCTCAATAGCTTTTTCTGACCTTTAACTCCATAAATTAATGAGTCTGTTAGTCTTATTGTTGGGTAAAATTAGCCTGAGACCACCCCTGATTTCATAAATATCATGACTTTATTACTAATACCATTTTCATTTGAAGCACTGATCCTGTTGCTTCCTGAATATTTTTGAATAATCAACAAGGCAGTTTTCTCACTTTGTACTTTTTTTCTTCCCCTTTGCTCTTTTCTTTCCAGAACTCTCTATTTCTGTCTTGCTCACACACTTGCTCATGCTCTTTTTGACACTTTTGTTCCCTCAAACAAGATCTCGGTGTTCATTGTAAGTGGGAAGAGGGTCATAGAGAAGCCCCGTGGAACTATAGAAGAGCCAAGTAGTCTACAATTTTAAATACAAGTGAACCAAGACACACACACACACACACACTCAGAGGCTGATAGCTGTGAATACAAGCCTGATTGTAAGCATTTGTAAGAAAGGACAAAAGAAAGTGTATCTGCCTTTGGTGTCACATGGATTTGATGTCAGTGTGCCTTTTGTTACGCAGAATTATAGTTATGAGCTTTCTTTTCAATCAAAGTGCGTGCGCGACTGTGTTTCTTTGCGTGTCGGGGCATGACCAAGAATAGGCAGATCCTGATGTTTTTATAATGACAACTGATGTCTCATTCAGATAGTCCACCTTCGCCGGGAATATAATGAAAAGCACAGCCCAGAAGTGGCCCAGTCTTAATTAGCTGTCTCTTGCCAGACACTGATTGCATATCCGTGTGTCTTGATTAGAGGATTCACAGCGTTTCCTCACACACAGACGCACTCACACGCATGCAGGAAGACGCAGAAGAAGAGATGCTCCTGGCGTGCTTTTCAGCTTAGGTGTTTTTGATAAACTAAAAAAGAGGAACGTGGTTTGGAGCACGATGATGAGCTCAGAGATGTGTATTCATTTAAACACAGACTGTTTTGTGTTGCTTTACTTGATTTCAGGAAACACGAGCATCAGTATACGCTGTCGTTTCACCCACATTGTGCTAATTTGTCATTTTCGTACATATCGTCCTGGAGGAGTTTGAGCTTCCAACTCTATATCACATCTGTCACACACGTGTGTCTGTGCATGCATGCCTTTGTATGTAAGGCACAACTGTGGGATACGTTATTCATCTATTGTAACTATCCAATCCTTTCGATTGCCACCTGCGCATTATTTTATTTCTGTCAGAATAATGATTGCAGCTTTCTGAAAAATAGTGGAGCGAGAGCAGGCATTTAGGAAAATAACGAGCATGGAAATCCAATTCGATGTCCCGCCGGAGGGGACCTAGCTCGGAAGAGTTGTCATAGCGACACCGATCAATACACATGAGTGTCTCATGTGTATTGTTGCCGTGAGACGACACGATGGAGAGTAAGAGGATACCAACAAGTAAAATGGGCTGTATGGACGGTGATCGAGAGTTTTACAACTTTGTGTTGTGTTTTCCTTTTTCTGTTACACCATCGTTCCACCTCGCGTGTGCTCAGTTACGCTGAATC
>NW_005192045.1:0-1682 GCF_000239375.1 Pundamilia nyererei
AATAATAATAATAGTACTAATAATACTAATAGTAAATAATAGTAATAATAATATTAGTGCTAATAATACTAATAGTAAATAATAAATAATATAGAAATAAAATAATATAGGAAATAAAATAGAATAAAATACAATAAATTAATATAGAATTGAAAAGGCTCTTCCTTCTCCTTTCTCTCTATCTCTATCTCTCTCTCTCTCTCTCCCTTTTCTCTCTCTCTCTTCCTCTTTCTCACCTCTTTTTTAGATTTAGTTTTAAATGATGTCGTCTTTTTGAATATTAAAAATATGTTCATTAGATCAGGATTCTCAAACTCACAAAATGACGACTATTAATCAAGGGGAACAAAATGGCTGACAGTGCTCATCAGGTTCCAAAATGGTGGTCCAGCTGGACACGGATTGGTTGCCCCTAGTGACAAGAAAGTGGAAGACTCAAGATGGTGGAGGAACTCATCCAGATCCAACATGGCGGTTCATTGTAAACAAACACGGTCGTCCTTGGTTACAAAATGGTGGAGGGCTAATGCTAATGCTAAGCTAATGCTAATAATTGTATGATAGTGACACATGATAAAGGACAATATGTTCATGTGACTAATCAACTTTATATTAATTTTCGTTGATGCTAATATGGAAGCTAACATTGAGCTATGGCTAAAGCTAATGATCCAAGATGGCGACTGTACACGAAATAGTTACCGTGGAGAGAAGATGGCGGATTTCAAAATGGCGATTCACGGATACAAAAGTGGTTGCCCTGGATACCGACCAGGAGCATGATGGGAACCAGGAAGTTAGACCAGGCAGAGCACATGGAGCACAGGGAGCAAGTGGCAGACAGGTCGAGGTGGAAGCCTTATTTGAAGAACAAGGTGCAGGTAAGTGGGAATACAAGATAACAAATATGGGAAACGGATGAAGGAGAAACATCTATGTGATGATATTAATACTTTAAATTTGTAGAAGCTAAAAGTGAACAATTGTGAGCTAATGAGTGAAGTTTTCAAAGTCACGGATATACGTTAGATTTCCATGAACCCAAACAGGGCCTCATTGGCTCTTTAAAATACGGCTGAACAATACAGTACTTCATTAAATTAACACTTTAAATTTGCAGAAGCTAAAAGTGAATAATTGTGAGCTAATGAGTGGAATTTTCAAAGTCACGGATATACGTTAGATTTCCATGAACCCAAATAGGGCCTCGTTGGCTCTCTAAAATGCGGCTCAACAATGCAGTACTTCATTAAATGTGCACAACAATTAACGGTACAACAGGAATACTTGATTTTGGATGGTTTTATTGAAATGAAGATAAAACGACTAACGTTAGGACTTTACAAAGTCGCGGCACCTCGTGGGATTTGGACTGAACCTGACAGGGCCTGATTGGCCCCTTGGAAACTTTAAAAATTAAAGCCCAGATAGGCATTAATTAAGCACTGTGATTTTATTTAGTTGATGACACACTCCAAGGCGTGATCAACCTTGGGAGGGCCTTCCTTGGAAGAGGGTGTCTAGTGATAATGGCCGAAACATCCGATGATTCCAGGGTCCACTACTGATGATGTGTCCTTTAAATATCACCGTAAAAATAATTAAAATATACAATAATGTCAATTTAATGAGACAATAGAAAGATAATACAATAAAATAAGGATTATAATAAAGAGGGAAAA
>NW_005192046.1:0-1681 GCF_000239375.1 Pundamilia nyererei
GTGGGAGCATAAATCAAAAGAAAACAGTAACATTTATGTAATAAAACATCTGAATGAAAATGAACAGGCCCTTTATGAACTTCAAAGGGATCTGAAAACAACACTTTTTAAAAGAGTATCTTGGGGTGTAGGTGGTCAAAATAGAAAACTGAGCTGAGACTCTACACTACCATCAGTTTTGTGTGCTGCACATTTACACAATGCAAGTTGTAGTGGTAAATTTATTGCAGTCAGTAGACGTTGTAAAAGGCTGGCATGCTGAACTGGTTTTCCGGTTGACGTAATCATTCCTCTGTTATGCCAGAGCTTTGCGAAATGATGCACAGCAGAGAAAACATACTGGCTGTCTGTATAAATGTTTATTTATTTATCTTTGTGTATTTCACATGCGCGAATAACAGCTATCAGCTCAGCGCTCTGTGCAGAATATGAAGAAGAGAGTAGTTTCGCTTCTATTATTCTACTATCTGTGGTTACTGCGTAACCTACACAATTTTGGCCTGTGTTGTCTTTAGAGGCTGATCCGTCCACAAAGACATCAGTAAAACAAGCTTGTGGCTCAGCATGGATGTCAGGGTGGGGTTTGGTGTCTTTGTCTAATTCTGCATGGCAGTTGTGCACATCTCCATCACCTGGTGTGCTCACTAGAGTCCCTGGATTCAGTTTGCCACATTTTTCCAGTGTGATGTGAGACTGTGATAGTAAAATGCCTACATACGATAGCTGTCTGGCATGAGTCAGGTAAGAGAGATTGGCCTGCAGCAGTATAGATGTGACAGCATGTGGGACCTTGACAACTAGTTTGTGCCCTAAAACAATGTCTGCTGACTTCTTTACTGCTTCTGTGGCAGCTTTGGACGCAAGTCGGCAGGCCCGAAACTACAGCATCTAACTTACATGAGTAAAATGCTAGAGGGTGCTGTTTGTCACCAAAAGCCTGTGTCAGAACTGCCTTCATGTAGCCGGCCCCCCCATCAACATGCAGCCCGAAAGGCTTGTCATAATCAGGCAGGACCAGGACTACATTTGTTTGTAAAGCCACCTTTAGGTTAGTAAATGCTGTGTCTGCCTCTACCGTCCACGTTATTGTGTCGCGCAAAGCGAGATTTTTGCCATAAATCATGTCTTGCTGTGGCTGAACTGTTAGTGCATACTCTGGGATCCAAGATCTACAGAAATTACACAAGCCTAAAAAGCTCATCATCTGCTGTTTTGTTTTAGGTTTGGGTGTGTTTTGCACTGCCAGCTTTCTGGTTCCCAGCAGTGTTTTGCCCTGGCCTGTGAGTGTGTGTCCGAGATAGGTAACGTTATCACTCCACAGCTGCAGTTTGTGTTGTGAGACTTTGTGGCCCTGTTCAGCCAAATGCTGTAGCACAGCAAGTGTGTTATCTTTGCACGCCTGCTGTGTGTGACCGGTTATTAAAATGTCATCTACATACAGCAAGTATTGACCTAACTGTGGGAGCTTACAGCTAGACATTGACTTCTTCAGTGCTTCTGCATAGAGCGTTGGGGTATTCTGAAAACCTTGGGGCAAACGAGTGTATGTGTACCTCTGACCCTCAAAGGTGAAGCCAAACAATGGCTGTGAGTCTGAATGTAGTGGAACTGAGAAAAAAGCGTTTGAAAGGTCGATTACTGAGAACCACTGTTCTTTTGGTGTGACCTGATTTAAAATAGT
>NW_005192047.1:0-1679 GCF_000239375.1 Pundamilia nyererei
TTAATTTTTGTCTGTCAGTTCTTAAACTTGCCAAATCAGTTAATCTAATATATCAGAATAGCCTGATCATCACAGCTCTAATAAAGACAATGTTTCTCTCCACTGCTGGTCTAGGTCACATGCACTCACCATCCTCACAAACTCGCCTCAAATCAGCACCACAGCATTCATCCCTTCGTAAATGGACAACAGGCCTGTTTGTTTCCAGTGTTACAAAAACAAGCGTTTATCATTATTGTGTAACTAAAGAGCTAAGCAAAAGTTCATTATTCATTCCACTGTGCGTGATGTTGTGTGTATAGAAACGCCAGCCCAGTTATAATTCATATCGTTCAATAATTCATTTATTTATTCCCACTTATTTATTAAATTCCACAGAACAAATACAACAAACAGAACTAACCTCTCACTGATTGCTACCCTGGGAAGAGAAAGAGAGAGAGAGAGTCACATCGGGACAACACACACACACACACACACACACACACACACACTGAACTTGAAGTAGTTCATTAGTGAAACTCCATGGCTGATATTTTTGTCTCAGGAACAAACCACGAGCCTCAGGGGCAGGAAAAAAAAAAAGAGTTGGGGGAGACAGAGAATATTACAAAAAGAAAGATGAGGAAAGAGAAGGGGAAAGTGAGAACTGATGATGAGAGAGAGCAGAGAGAAAATAGACATAGACCAAGACAAACAGAAAGGGAACAAAAACAAGGGTTGAGGAAGGAGTGGGAAATGAGAAAAACATGATAATCAAGCAGAGAAAAGGAGGAAGATTACAGATATAGGCCATGAAAGAGCAGCAGTGTTACTCAGTTTGCTGGAAATGGAACTGGAGCGATGTCCTGAACATCTTCAGCCAGTAATTTATTGGGCTGTAACACTTCGCTAGGAAAATTTGTACTTTTCACCAATGCCTTGCCTGTAAAAGCAGTCTGTTTAAAATTAGTAAATAAGCCACACACTGAAGATAAAATTTCCATATAAAATCACAGAAATTATAGACAAATGTCTTATCATAGTTTTTGAGCTCAGGATCCATTTATTCGAATGGTTCAGTGACTGCAGAAAATACTGAATTTAAACTCCCACTGCAGGATACTCACCCATCCTTCTCACCCACTTGACCCAAGCAACATAAATTAGGTATGATTTATATTTGCTTTTGAAAGATAAAATTCCCTACAAATGAACCACACTCTCAGCTCTTTCAAAAACCATCACCATCTCAATTTCCACAAGTCACGCATGACAACAAAAAAAAACGTAAATAACATTAATCGTAAATGCAGTGATAAATACACTGATCGTCTTGTTAAAACGCATCCTGGTTCGGGGCGGGCGACATAGACTCAAAATTATTAGGCTACTAACAGAATATTTCAAGAAAACTTGCAATAATATTTCTAACAATAGAGAAAATCCAGACAACAGCATTTAAGTAAGTAAACGATGGGCATTTTCCAGCCATCTTTCCCAATGAGCTACTGTCACCGATGACACTGCTGCCATTTCCAGTTTCAGCACAGTTTTCTTGAACATTTTGCAAAGTATTGCTCTTTGCTGGATGTTGTTTATGTAGCTCCTGTTTAAATCGGACACAGTAGTCTCACAGCTCGCAGACATATCCGGGCATTTCTTGTTGCGCATAGGACGGAACGTAATTGCATGGCGTT